>NC_071268.1:20553493-20573493 GCF_023375685.1 Ictalurus furcatus | reverse complement strand
ATCATCAGTCATTAGAACATCATTTATGAAGACTTTATAAGAAAGGTGTTTAGATGTGGCAATTATAGTGAAAGCATTATACAAGTAAGTGTGTGTACAATGAAGTGTATTAGAAAGGTGAAGACTTTTTCCCCCCTAAGAGTCTAGCACTAACTAAGAGTCTAGCACTTTTGCATACAAACAAAATAGGAGAAAGGGCATGACCTCACGTTTCTCATTCATTTTATCTCATTTCATGAGATAATATAGTGTTTGAAATGTAATCAATATATAGTGTTCGAAATGGAATCAAATAAGCAATGGAAAATCATTACCCAAGGATAATCAAACATGTGTCCTTATATTCAGCTTTGAATTGCATAACTGCCATCTACTTAGAATGAATAATCTAACAAATAAATTAGGCGGCCATGCTTTAACAAACAGTTTGGACAAAAGTGAGATTTGCACAATTCCTTCCCTACTCCAAAAGTAGTCAGTCAATCTAGGCATGCTTGTCATTGAAAGTTTGCTTCTTAATCTTTAATACCTGAGCTAATCTAGCTAACAAGGTAAGAGAAGCTTATAGATACCTGTTTACATGCTTTAATTTACTTTATTATGTGTAAAATAAGATAGTAGAATATATTTGTATTAAAATCGAATTAATCTTTGGGCTTTTACCAAGGTCTGCACAGAGTGATACCACACTATTTGTTTGCTTTTGTGTTCAAGATGGCTGCTTCTGCTGTTTTTAGACGTGATGTACTTTTGCCCATTGTAATAGAGAACGTGCAGTTATACAGTGTGGTACAGTGTTAGACGCCACATAAGCAATTCTACTGGAGATTAATTGGTGCAGTTTGAGGCGTGTGTGTGGTCATTTCAGCAGGCGTTAAACTGATAGATATGTTTCCCTTACTTTGAAATAACATTAGCCCTGTAGCTTCAGTGTGGGAATAAATAAGCAAATTTCAGATAGCAAACATGTTTTGACTGGCTATAGTCAGGGGTAAGAGAATAATATATGTATATATATATATATATATATATATAGAGAGAGAGAGAGAGAGAGAGAGAGAGAGAGAGAGAGAGAGAGAGAGAATGTGTTTTAGTGATTGTTTAGTCACTGTAAATAATTTTATGTAATTTATATATCTTTTTTATTTTTTATATATATATATATATATATATATATATTTTATATATATATATATATATATATATATATATATATATATATATATATATATATATAAAAATTGTAAATAAATTACACAAAAAATTTATTTACACATACTTAGAAATAAATTCACTAAAATAGTGGTAATGTTTTATATTTACCCTCAGCCCTCAGCTAACATCATTTACTCAAGATAATGTCAACAAACCATAAACTTCAGTATTAATAAACCATAGGCAAAATTAACAAAATAACATATTTAACACATTTTTATTAATACTCCTGACTAATTTTTATCCAGCCTATTACTAAAAACTAGTTTATTTAACTTACAAAAAATTGAATTGCAGCATGTCCTAAACGTTGATATTGTACTGAATTCTGGTGTCTATGGATAAATATTACAACTTTCTCTTCAGCCTGACTTCTGAATTTTGTCAGTTATCAACTACAAACATGTTCATTAAGGTGTTGGATCATTTTGGTCATTATGGGCTTCATTTTATTCATTCATAGTATGAACATTGGTTGATGCACACGTTGATTATTTGATTTATTTGGAGTTTTTTAAAAATTATTATTATTGCTTTTTTATGTCAATCAATACAATGAAATGGCAATTGCTTCGTTAAGATTACATATGGTGCATTATTGCTGAAGTACATGGTTTGTTCATGTTTAATAGAGTATTAAATAATTCCAGGTAAGGGAGCCATAATGTGAAATGTTACATCAAAGTGACTACTTCCCATGAACTTGTTAACCAATATTTGGACTACCACAAAGACATTATATACAGTAGGCATAGTGCTTTTGTACTATATATTGTTTATAGCCTGTTGTTGTTCTCAGAGTAGACACAGTCACTAAGGACAGAATGGACAGACTATTACTGGTCACCATACTGTCAGTGTTAATGGAGCAAGCAAACACTAACAAAAGTAAGGAAACTTCCTTGACATTTTTGGAATGTTCCACACTGTCCATCTAATAATTAAAAGGAAAAAAAATCCACAAGCTCCTGGAAACACAGAGAGCTTTAAGCCTGAAAGAACCCTCTAGTCCATCTGTAACACAAATCAGTCTATGCATTTGTCAAATGACAATTAGGTGCATATTTGCAATTTACCAAAGAGTAACAGAATATATTTCTGTTCCGTTCAGTGCTGATTTTTGGACGGTTTCCCCTCCACGATACCTGTATCACGTTCCGCTAAAAAAGCAACGTTTGCATTGGATTAGAGCACAGTTACTCAGCAATAGCGATTCATCTTAAATGCCTGATTAAATTTTCATGAGAGAAAGGAGAAAAGAGTGATAAGGGGAGCAGCGGGGCTTGTGAACATTTTTAAAAGCATTTTAAAAGCATTTTAAAGCATTTCACAGGTCTTTAAAAAAGCTTGATGCACTCAGAATGCCTCCTTGTAGGAACACAACTTTACTAGTGTAAAGAAAGTGTCGTTGGTAGACGTCAAGAGCTCTCATATATCAGTATGATTCAGGTAATTAAGCAATCGCCCTCAATGTTATCCACTGGGAAATGCATCTGAAAGGTTATTCTAGAGCATATATCTCTCAGACCACTGCTGAACACACTATAATATCCTGGTCTATAGGAAACGCACTTGAGTCGTCTACTAAATAAATGTAAAAAAAAAAAATAATAATAAAAAATTAGGTCACTTTGATCACAAGGTAGCAAGCAAATTACTTTAAGGAAAATCAAGTGAGTCAATGAGTGAAGGAGCTTGGGTGAAGGATGAAAAATGTTCTTGTTATGGCAGGGAGAAAAATGCTCGACTGGAAATTGGGAAACACTGCCATAAAACATTCAAGGGAAGTTATTTAAATGGATCTCGCAGCGTCAAGAGAGTGTGTGAGCAATCAGGATCATACATAGCTCTTAAACTGTAATTTCCTGAAGGTGAAGGTAGCTGAAGCGTTCTGCCTCTAGCATGCAGCGTCTAGATTTCTTATCTAAGTGGGTCATTATCATTAGACATTAGATGCTGGACATGCAGCACAACAGAACAAGCTGCTTGAACGTGAAAAGCACCTCAAAACTTCTGCAAGCTTTTATGTCATGCAACAGAAAACACACCACGAGAGAGAGAGAGAGAGAGAGAGAGAGAGAGAGAAAGAGAGAGAGCACTATTCCAGACTGAAGGAGCCATCAAGTGCTGTTGCAGAAGCTCATCTCTGCCATGAGTTTGCATATAGAGGGCTATCCTCAGTCATCAGAAGCAGTGATTTTCAATAGAAAGCACTTCCCTTCAAGCTGCCTCTGATATCTGTGTCCTTGATCAGGCACAGTACAGGGGAGGAGAGGAGCAAGGGAAGGAACAGATTTCTCTTTTCTTTGTGGGGAGCTCTGAAGTTGTGATAAAAAGCTGGTACAACAGCAGTGTGAGCTGAGGAGTTTGGTATGGACCGAACCACAGCACACACACGCACACACACACACACACACACACACACACACACACACACACACACAGTGGGGGGCGGGGGGGCTTCTTGCTATCGATGTGTCAGTAGTAATCAATAGAGGCCAGCGAAGGCTTTTCTCTTATCACACTATTGGATTGTGTGTCTCTGTCCTGCTGCTGGTGTATCTGGCAGTCCAGTTCTTCTCCATTATACACACGGAGGAAGCACAGTTCTGTTCATTACTAATGCCTCTATACTTGACAGCAGGTGATATATTAAAAACATATATACAAAGATACAAATCATGATTTGCTAATTTTACAAGAGAGTAGATTGAAAACTGTGTTTGAATGCATGTGCTTGTGTGTGTACAGTAGTAGAACTGAGTGGTGGGATGTTCGAAGAGCGGAAGGAGCTGCATTCCCCTGGGCCCACTCAGTTGCTCATCCTGCACAATCCCATAACCCCCACCCCCACCCCCACCCCCCAACTCCCGTTGTGCTCCAGCCTCTCAATGCAATGAGAACTGAGTGATACTACAGTGTGTTTCTTTTTATCCTATCCTCTCTTCCTGTAAGTCCCTCATGCTCCTTTTTTCTCTCTCTCTGTAGCCACGCTGTGTCTTCAGTGATGAAGGACACAGACGCTTGACCTCACGCAGACAAGCCCTTGTGACATGCATTGACCTTTTAACCGCGGGGAAATTCAATAGTGAAGAGACAGTTGACATAACCTGGCAACCCCGGCAGCCTGACAGTCTCAAACGATAGCAGACAGGACAGAGAGAGAGAGAGAGAGAGAGAGAGAGAGGGTGGAGGCATCGATGGAGAAAGCATGCTTGTTTTTGCTTTTCAGAGGTGTGAGAAATGAAATTTGAGTGCAAGTGGACGTACAGTTTTGAGACAAGGTGACTTGGCAGAGGGCGAAAGGGAAAGAAAGAGACATAGATGGGGGGGAGGAGAACGAAGGCGGGGGTGGGTGAGCGACACACACAACCAATGGCTCTGCAGCAATTAGAATAATTTCAGATTAATACAAGAGTTCCTGTATATGCTTATCTGCAGAGCGGGAGCACTTTCACATCAATCGAAACAGTGTTTTAAAGCAGCGTTCGCTCCTGCCCCAGCCATTCATAATCAGGCCTGCCAAGTGCACACTGCTTTTCTCCAGCTCACTGCCACAATAATTATTCAGCTTTGCAGACACAAACGGGATTCATACACCAGTGTAAAGCTGTATTCGACTCTTTGCTAAATCTTCAGCGGGAAGGACTTGTAACCTCATGAGCTACCCACTTGAAAATGTCAAACATCGGAAGGAAGAGCATTTAACTGCTTTTGGCTTTCTGTTCACACACACACACACAAACACACACACACACACACACACACACACACACACACACAGCTTTTCCATCAAGCTCATCACTTTCTGTAGAACACACAGAGAAGAGCTGGTAAACCAGGCCAAGTTTACCACACGGTCTGTGACCTGTATTCTCTGAGTCACCACAATAGTGAGGAGCGGTTATTATGAGAGGTTACTGCACTCGTCTGGTTTGAACAAGAACTAAATATAACAATATATTATATAACAGTGCTTTTTAATTTTTGTCCTATTGGGTATTTATATTTTAGGTGTAAAAAGTGTTTCATTTTTAAATATGTATTTTTCATAATTCATATATATAACTTTATTTACATTTGAAATATACTTTACATTTAATAATAAAATTTCACATACCTACATACTGAATAATAATTATTCATATTTAATTACAATCATGTATTTTTCTCTGTCAGTTGGCATTTCACATAAAGGAAGTCGTTGAGAACACAAAGAGCTTGTGTGGGTGTGTGTGTGTGAGTGTGTGGGTGTGTGTGTCTAACACCAAACATATCAAAGGCAGTTGGTGGTGAACCAGTGTTTATGTGTGCGTGTGTGTGTGGGAGTGTGTGTGTGTGTGTGTGTGTGTGTTATCCCAATTCCCCCGGTAGGATACTTAGATCTTCTGATGTAGTCTCCGCTCACACGTCGTGTTTAGTGCCGGAATTTTCCAGGGATAAGAGAGGCTTTTTAATGAGTCAACATTCCGGTTCCCACATGCATCCGCATTTCCCTGCCTCTTTCTGTATTACACGGATTTCTCTCATTATGTTTCTTTAAGGTGATTTGGAGAGAGAGAGAGAGAAGTATATATGTGTGGCCACAGAGGAATAGTTGTGTGTTTTAGCTTCAGAGAGGCAGGTGTGTTCTCCTCAGTGAGACTAAATTGAAGCCGACTGCTCCGTTTGTTAGATCAGTCTCTTTGATAATCTCCACAGCGAGGCCTCAGATAGGCCTGTATTAGATTACACGTTCCACTGAAAACTCTTCTCCCTTGCTGCGACTCTTGGGAATGAGAATGTACGAAAATAAAACAGATGAAGTTGAAAAGCTCTTTGTAAAGACGATTGCCTTCAATTATTGCAGATATTTATACATATAAAAAATATGGTTTGTATTCTTTTATCGTTTAATATTTAATGTCATAAATGCCATAAATGTAAGGCTAATTTCTGCCTTCTCTAATTCACACTTATTGTTAGTCTTTGTTTTCATAAAGTGAAATGAGATTAGAATGTAGTGACTGTCATTTTCTTGTATTGAACAGTAGCAGTTATTTGCTCGGGGTTGTTTTTGGGTAAAAGCTCTTAAAATATATTTATCACACTGTGAGCTTTTCCCAAACTGGCAAGTGTGTGTGTAACACTTGCATAACGATCACTGGTCATTCAAGGGTAACTCTCGTGGTTAGACAGATATTTGCAGAAGGAGTAAGTGTGTGTGTGTATGTGTGTGTGTGTGTATGTGTGTGTGTGTATTACATAATCAGGACATGGTGCCACTATCCTCTCTTTTTCATGCTCCTCTCCATTTCTGCTGCTTACATTACTACTGTGGTCAAGGCTGACACATAGTGCCAGAGACATCCAATATATTTTGACCTAAAAATGTTAGAGAATTAAAGAGAATGATCGTTTTGTAGAGGAAGAAGGAAGTGAAGGAGAGTAATGAGATAGAGTCAGTTTGTGTGTATGTGTGTGTGTGTGTGTGTGTGTGTGTGTGTGTGTGGGACAGAGAAAAGTGGTTCACCACACTGATTTGGCACACAGCATGAACCTGCTGTGCTTGCTGAGTAAATAGAGTGTTCCTCTCTCCACTCTCTCAGCCCGTCTCTTGGCTTCTCACATGCTCACTTGCACATGGTCTTCTTTACACCTATAAATATAGCCATGAAATAATCAGACAAAAACACACATGATGGAGCAGGAAAACACTCTTCTCTCTCTCTCTCTCTCTCTCTCTCTCTCTCTCTCTGCTGTTTCATCTCTATAATTATGTGCACACTTTGTTGTATTTGTACACATGGTTAATGGTGTGAATTTAATGGCAGAGAAACAGAGACAGAGTTGCGTGTGCCGTCTCGCTGACGTACACGTATTGCATTAAACAGTGAGAATGCATAATAAATATATTAAATGATGGGAGATTAAAAGAAAACTACAGCAGCACTCTGTAACGTTTGTAAGATTTCAAATGTGAAACCTTTATAAAAACGATGCCAGGAGTAAGTGCAGATGAAATTAAGACTGCTGAATTTCTCAGGTTTACAATTGTTTAATAAAATGTACCAACTAAAGAGTGTTAGATTTAAATACAGCATTCTTATGGTCTTACGTGGTTTCTATACTGACCTTTATTTCGTTTTTCATTCATGACTGGGCATAACAAAAGTGTGTTAATACAGAACTCTATAGAAGTTTCGACACTGGAAAAAGACCAGGTGACAGTTTCCTGTCTAACAGCTCAGATTGGATTTGGAGGAGTCAGTGCCCACTGTAGCCTCAGATTCAGGTTCTTGGCTGACAGGAGCAGAACTTGATGTGGTCTTCTGCCGTTGTATCCCATCCTCCTCAAGGTCTGATGTGTTGCGCGTTCTGAGATGCTTTTCAGCTCACCACGATTGTAAAGTGTGGTTATTTGTAGTATTCCTGTCATTTCGACCAGTCTGGCCATTCTCCTCTGATCTCTCACATCACCAATGCATTTCTGCCCACAAAACTGATAGCTGAGTTTTGTTTTTTATTTTTTACACCGTACAGAACCTGTTCTGCATTATAATCCCATCAGATCAGCACTTTCTGAAATACTCAAACCAGTCTGTCTGGCACCAACAAGCATGCTCGAGTCAAACCCTGCATCCCATCCGTACTAAACAGTATCCTAGATGAGAATTAGTGTGTCCCAAATCGTAGCATGTTGAAATGAGTATCCCAAAGGTACCCGGAAGGTACCTGTTTCCAGTAGATTTTCGAAAGTGTGGATCTGTGGGCACTTTTTCAGCTAATATTGCCCATAACTCTATGCGCGATGGCGGCAGGAGGGGTTTTGTCACGGTTTACTTTGCTGAAGTCAAGGATGCATTTTGGAGAGGTGTAAATGAAATGTGGAAAAATAAATCAAGGGAATGATTAATTTAATTATATTGCATAAATTATATAAGGAATAATGACTGAAGAAAAGTAATGCAACGAGAAGTGTGTTTACGGTGAAAGTGTGTGTAAGTAGGCAACGACGTTCTCTACCATTACCTGATGTGTTAGCATGTCCCAGTACTTGCATAGTCTTTTACTACACACTCAAATGTATTTTTTCTCCAAGAAAGAGTACATACTTTTAGTACATAGAATAAGTATGCCAACTGGGACACAGGGAAAGTCACTGAGATCCTTTTTTTCTCATTCTGATGTTTGATGTTATGAACATTAACTGATGCTCTTGATCTGTACCTGCATGATTTGATACATTGCACTGCTACTACGTGATTGGCTGATTAGATAATCGCACGATTGTGCAGGTCTACAGGTGTTCCTAATAAAGTGGATTGTTTGTATGTATTTCGCCTTCTGTTCTTTCATTCATTCATCTTCAGTAACCACTTTATCCCAGTCAAGCTCGCTATGGATTCAGAGCTAACACTGTGCGTGACGAGGGAATACATGCTGAATTGGATGCCAGTCCATCACATACACATTCACACCTAGGGGCAATTTAACATAGCCATTCCACCTATTGGCATGCTTTTGGGAGGTAGCAGGAAACCAGGTTCTGGAGGAAACCCACACAGACACAAGGAGAACATGCAAAAGATAGTAACCCTACCTCAGGATGGAACTGAGGACCCTGGAGCTGTAATGTGACAACACTACTCAGTCTTTTATCACAGCAGAAAAGCATAAATATCTTCTGTAGAAGCCCACGGTCTTCTGTAGAACCACACACTCTCAGCCCTTTTGCGGCTTTGAAGTTTAGCAGGAAAGGAGTGTGTAACGAGTACGTAAACGGCCATGAGTGACAAGTCAGTGTGTCTTTTTCACAAGCAAAAAGATCACTTGATCACTTTAAAAAATCTCCCTCACACTTTGTGACCCACTAGACATTTTTTCTGAATGTCTGCTCATGCTGATAGTGTATAACTCGGGCTTGGAGCAGAACACATAGTGATACTTTAAATATAGCCCACTTTTAAGCACACACTGGAATTAATCAGTGGATTCACTTTTTTTCCCATCAGCCTCTAATTTTACCCATGGGGTAAAATAAAACTGTAGCTTTGATTTGTGTGCATGTGTATTTATTTCTCATTTCTCGATCTGAGCTGTAGCGTAGTGGCCACGTTGGGCATTCTTTCAGCAGAACGAGTGGCGGTAAAAGCCCCTGGCACTCTCGCAGTCTCTCAGCCAGCCCTCGTGTTGTTGCAGTCCCCTTACAATAACCCCCAGCCAAATACACGGCCCCACAAATTAGCAGCCTTAACTGCAGACGGTGCACATTTACAGCCTCTACTGGGATGGGCTTTGATAAATGAAAATAAATACTTTTCATCAGCCACTAGAGAAGCGTGGAGTGGGGGGGTGTTGCGTTGTGGTGTGGTGTGTTCTGGCATTCCAGCTCGTCTTTTCTCCCTGGAATATGCAGCAAAATGCTATTTTCCAGCTATCGATATATTTTGGCCACAGCGAAATATGAAAAACGAGGGATATTGACATGAGGCAGGTGGTAGCTTTGCATGCTTATGAAGGTGTGTTTTGGGGCGGGGGGGGGGGGGGGGGATTGTGTGAGTGTTAGATTAAATTATGTTTGGAGGAGTGTATAAGCTCGAATAAATTTCACAGCCAGTGGATCAGTGGAGATATCTCCTCCTGGAGCAGCTCTGTGCTCACCTCTCTCTGCTATGTCTCTGTGGGGAATACACTCCTACGACCTTAGCACTCGGCGAGCCCTTTTTCACTCGAAAACACACAACACAGTCCAATCTTATGCCTTAGCTGGAGTGTGTGCTGTATACTGATACTGAATATGTGAGTGAATGTGCTTTATACTGCACTTTCACACATGCTCTGATGGTGTGTGTATTAGGGGTCTGGTCACGGCTGTGGGGCCATGTGGACTAGTCAGGGTGGTGGGTGTCTTCAAATGTATTTTGAAGATGTAGATGAAGCCAATTCTACAGTAAACCAGTCCCTCTAGGATTTCGCAATTTTGCGATTGCAGAAATGGACGCAAAATCAAGCGAACTCTGCAATATTCAGAGGAGCTTGTGATTTTTCAAAATTACTGCAGATTTGCTTCAAGGTGCATCATGTGACGTCATGACACCACGCCTTCAGTCGAAGCCCTCCTCAATTCATGTGGTCAAACATGAGTACAGCTAAAAGGTCTCATTTAGTAACAAACATCACCGCCAAAGACCGTGCAAAACAGTTTTGTGTGATTGCAGTTTCGCCAATTCATGTTGTTTTCCATAAAAAAAGCTCATACACTCTGCAAATTGCATCGCAACAATAATAAAAAACTAAAACCAAATTGTATGGCCTGATAAACTGCACAAGACTATGGACTTTTTTTCTTAATAGACCATCAATACCTTGATATCACTTTGCATGAATTGTAAACGTGTTCCACAAGACTCCTATTATACAGGGTGTCCCAAAAATGTCCATACACAGGGGACTATGTATTCCAGCACCACGTCGGGTTGGTCCTTCATCAGTGGATGTTGGTGGACGTCCACTTGTTCTCGGTCGGTCTGCACCACTTCCAGTCTTTTTGAATTTGTTAATAAGTTTTTCTCAGCAGTGTCATGTGAGATGTGTTTCCCATGTTTCCTGTTAAAGACCATCGCAACCTTGTGACAGCTTCCCGATCCGGCCGTGAGAATGATTTCAATACGCTCTTCTTTAGTCAAAGGCGTTCTTAAAGGCTACCTGAAAAAAACATTTATATATATATATATATATATATATATATATATATATATATATATAAGTTAATATACTTAATATACTTAATTAATACTTTGTTAATATAAACTAAGTATGAGAAATTTTGGAAGACATTTTGCTAAAGTGTTACTTTCCCCTATGTATGGAGACTTTTGGGACACCCTGTATATATTAAATAGAATCCTTATCCAGTAGCAGAGTGAAACCCATTGTGACTTGCACCGTGTGAAAGAGCTTTTCTGGAGCCATGGGTTGCTATCTGACTCAGATATCTCACTATGCTGAAGCTGGCACATTTGACTCACTGGAAGCTACTGAGTTGAACATGGCAGAAAAACCTCCCAGATGCTGCTGACGTTACATCCTCTTTTCATCATTAAGCTAGAAGAAGCTTCTGTGTCATGCCGCGCGCTCAGTTTCAGAATCGATGATTTCTGCCGAGCCGCCAGCTCGTCCACTCCAGTGCATTTTAACAATTACATGATACACGGATTTATTCTTTTATACATTTATCGCACTGATTTATTTATTTTCGTCATTAAGAGCGTAGCCTAAAAAAAGCAGTGAAGCTGGAAATGTAATTTGTAGCCGTGTGTGGCCGGTAATCGAAGTGCGGGTTTGATGTGTTCTCTGCTGCACAAATTAAACAGCCTAAAAATATCCATGTCCTCAAACAGTTTTTCAGTTTTTTGCTTCAACTAAGCAAAAGATGTTTAATCTACTAGTTAACTCATTTTTTAAATCACTGATAAACTAGTAAAAATGAGAAGTCTTGCATCCCCCCGTGTGTGTGTGCTTGTGTGTAAGAGAACTTTCTGTGCCAGGAGCAGTATTAAAAACCTTTGTTTTTCTTGTTTTCCCAACACACACCTACACTTTCTATCCTAGAACAATGTGTCCTACTTGTGATAATCATTTACCACTTCCTCCCCAGCTCACAGTGAGTGTAATTCAAACTCAACACACATGAGGGGTGAGGAGCTTTATTAATCCCCACTCCTCTCCACACCTTACAATTTACACACAACCACTCACACACTCATCACTCACACACTCACACACTCATCACTCACACTGCCCTCACACACTCATCACTCACACACTCATCACTCACACACTAACACTCATCACTCACACACTCATCACTCACACACTCATGACTCACACTGCCCTCACACACTCATCACTCACACACTCATCACTCACACTGCCCTCACACACTCATCACTCACAAACTCATGACTCACACTGCCCTCACACACTCACCACTCACACACTCATCACTCACACACTCATCACTCACACTGCCCTCACACACTCATCACTCACACACTCATGACTCACACTGCCCTCACACACTCATGACTCACACAATCATCACTCACACACTCATCACTCACACACTCACACTGCCCTCATACACTCATCACTCACACACTCATCACTCACACTGCCCTCACACACTCATCATTCACACACTCACACACTCATCACTCACACACTCATCACTCACACACTCACACTGACCTCACACACTCATCACTCACACACTCATCACTCACACTGCCCTCACACACTCATCACTCACACACTCATCACTCACACACTTACACTGCCCTCATACACTCATCACTCACACACTCATCACTCACACACTCACACTGCCCTCACACACTCATCACTCACACACTCACACACTCATCACTCACACACTCATCACTCACACTGCCCTCACACACTCATCATGCACATACTCATCACTCACACACTCATCACTCACACACTCACACTGCCCTCACACACTCATCACTCATCACTCACACTGCCCTTACACACTCATCACGCACACACTCATCACTCACACTGCCCTCACACACTCATCACTCACACTCATCACTCACACACTCATCACTCACACACTCACACTGCCCTCACACACTCATCACTCATCACTCACACTGCCCTCACACACTCATCACTCACACACTTACACTGCCCTCACACACTCATCACTCACTCACACACTCATCACTCACACTGCCCTCACACACTCAACATTCACACACTCACACACTCATCACTCACACACTCACACACTCATCACTCACACACTCATCACTCACACTGCCCTCACACACTCATCACTCACACTGCCCTCACACACTCATCACTCACACACTCATGACTCACACACTTACACTGCCCTCATACACTCATCACTCACACACTCATCACTCACACACTCACACTGCCCTCACACACTCATCACTCACACACTCATCACTCACACACTCATCACTCACACTGCCCTCACACACTCATCATGCACACACTCATCACTCACACTCATCACTCACACACTCATCACTCACACACTCACACTGCCCTCACACACTCATCACTCACACACTCACACTGCCCTCACACACTCATCACTCATCACTCACACTGCCCTTACACACTCATCACGCACACACTCATCACTCACACTGCCCTCACACACTCATCACTCACACACTCATCACTCATCACTCACACTGCCCTCACACACTCATCATGCACACACTCATCACTCATCACTCATACTGCCCTCACACACTCATCACGCACACACTCATCACTCATCACTCATACTGCCCTCACACACTCATCACGCACACACTCATCACTCACACACTCATCACTCACACTGCCCTCACACACTCATCACGCACACACTCATCACTCACACACTCACACTGCCCTCACACACTCATGACTCACACACTCATCACTCACACTGCCCTCACACACTCATCACTCACACACTCACACTGCCCTCACACACTCATCACTCACACTGCCCTCACACACTCATCACTCACACACTCATGAGTCACACACTCATCACTCACACACTCATCACTCACACACTCATGAGTCACACACTCATCACTCACACTGACCTCACACACTCATGACTCACACACTCATCACTCACACTGCCCTCACACACTCATCACTCACACACTCACACTGCCCTCACACACTCACCACTCATTCTCCACCCTCCACCCCTATTAATTGAAATTGGCAGTATAATATGTTCTCTTCTTAGAACACTAATTTGTGGTTTCAGCAGTCACATTAAATTTTTTATGTTAAAAAAACAAAACAATAATCAAAACATCCTGTAACTGTTCTAGTTTTTCCCCCCAATAGCAACCATGAAATAAGCTTAGCTGCTTCAGTTGTTGTCATGGTTATGAAATGATACCACACCCAGACTTCTGAAGTCAACAGTTCTTGGATCCTGGCCAACATCATTTTCAAGATTATGCTAACCAAACTGACTTTTTTGGTTGCAGATTAGACACCGGAAGCCATCAGTGGTGCTAATATGCATCTGTCAAACTGCTTTCATCCACTCCCCAATCACACTCTTCTCCAGTTTTATTTGCTTAACCTCGCTAGTAAACATCGCTGTATTTCATTCTACATGAATCTACATTCAAACAAAGACTGTGACACTATTTACAAAATAACCAAGACAAACAAACATACATATCAACAGCCAACTTGACAAGTCTATTCTGATAACTCCTGTATATATATACAGGACACTCCCCACCCCAGACCACCACACACATGCCATGCTTTTTTTTGTTGTTGATGCGTTCATTGTTAAACTCCTAATAGATGTGTATGCGTGTCAACTAGTATGTGATGCATTAGAAAAAGCAAGTCGTGCAGCGTAGAACCAGCCCAGAGAAAAGCGCAGGTGATTGTAGGCATAAATAAAAAAAATAAAATAAATAAAAACATGAATCTACATTACTCACAATCTGACTAGTTTGATTAAGTAACTAATTTCAAGTGCGAGCACGATACAACACGGCACAATACGACTGAGATCATTTGATTCAGTCGTGCATATGCTGTATCTAATTGTAGTAATCATACATGAAATGTGTTTTCGAATATTGGCAGGCAGAATAATAGAATGTGTTCTATTCTGTCTGATGACACACATCACATGCTTGATATACTGCAGTTATGAGAGCTGCTCTTTCTATGTGCCTGGTTAAGCATGGACATTTTTTAGGGTGGCTGATGGGAGTTTACTGTGGGTTATCATTCAGGAAGTTGCAAGTGTGTGTGTTTAATCAACTGATCAGTATCAGGGACTTCACCATGCTCAAGACCAACCACAGTGTTTCATCAGCTCATTTAAAACACAGAGGCTGAAGCCAAGACAGCTTCATAACTATAACTCTCTCAGCCTGCCTGCCAGCTCCAAATTGTTCTGTCGCTTCTGACAGAAGTAAAAGAACTTATCTCCTCGCTTACAAGCACAATGTCTGAGGAGAAACAGCAAGACAGATATATATATATATATATATATATATATATATATATATATATATACAGAGAGAAAGAGAGAGAGAGAGAGAGAGAGAGAGACATGTAACATTACCATATTACATGTAACCTTTCTCTCCGTTCTTATTCTTGTTTATTGTTTATTTAAAGTCACAATTCTAGTATTCAATATTCAGCACAGAGTTCCTCAGCCTCAGACGCCAGTCACGGGAAAGACAGTGCCAAGATTCTTCAGGGAGAAAATGCTATTACATGAATGTAATTTATGATACAGAGACATCCATACTCGCTTGATTAAAAGTGATATTCGCCATATGTTGTGGGAGAGCAGTTGCTTCTCACCTGAAACAATTACAGTAAAAGCTTTGAAGTGAAGAGGGGCCATTTTTCCTGCTTCCCATGCCTCTCTAAGCACACTCCCCGTGCTCCGAGTGTTTGGGAGCTTGCTGTGTACTGACACACACACACACACACACACACACACATTTGTCTTACTATCTTTGTGAAGACCTTCCACTGACATCATCATCATTCATACAGCTAATTAATGCTATGCCTACATAAGAACCCTAACCTAAATCTCAGTAACCAAATGTTTGTCTCATTATTATAATTATTATTATTATTATTATTATTAGTAGTAGTAGTAGTAGTAGTAGTAGTAATATATTTATTTATTTATTTATTTATTTTAAAGCTGCAATTTTTGTAAAAACATATTTTCCCTCGTGGTGACCAGTCAAATGTCCCCACAAAGGCACTGAAATTGTTAGATATTCCTACCCTTGTGTATCCCTACCAATATATAAAAACATGCACATACAGATATTTACTTGGCAGACTTATCCCTTATCCAGAGCAAATTACAATGATCTCTTTCATACAACTGAGCAGTTGAGGGACAAGGGCCTTGCTCAACACTGATCCCAAAACCAATTCTCACATGGCTCTCAAACATCCAGAGTGACATCAGTCGTTCTCTCGCACCTAAACAGAACAAACACTAAGAGTTTTGTCTTTGCTCATGAATTGGAACTTTGACATGAGTGAAATAAAGTCCAAAGCTAATCATAAAAACATGCTTAACAAACTATTAAAACCTTCAGCTATCTTCCTGACGCTGAGGTCGGCCTGGGCTACAGCGCTGTTTCGAAGGGAACCGCACCGCTTATGATTTACACCAAATTGTGAAGCCATGTGAATCAAAGCAGGAATCCCAGTCTGATAACAACAGAGTGACGGCTAAACGCTGACCCGTATGCATCACTTCATCCGACCCATGGGATTCTGGAGATGAACAGAGAACATGGACCTAACTCAACTTAGATCAGACCAACAATAAGGCTTTGTAATGGGGCAGAACTTACAGTTGGATCACTTACAGCTCAAACCTGAGGTGCACTTGGCTGGGAAAACCTTAAATATGACTGCATTTGTCATTGTAACAGCACAATTTGTCATTGTAATAACTGGCTTTATTTAACTAAACACAACCACATTTGTCCCAGAATCATTCGTTATATATAGTGTAATCAGGTTTTTTTTCAGTGTAGAAACATGTGAAACATTTTTAGTTTGTTAGAATTAGGAATTTAAGTTAGAAATTTTTGCTTTTTTCATTCGTCAGAGCAAACTATGGAAGCCCGTTTCTGCCATGGAGAAAAAAATGAAAGAGGTCATTGCGACTTCATATTTCACAACTTTTTTTCTTGCAATTCTGACTTTTTTCTACTCGCAATTTAGACATCCGCTTGACGCAGTACCTGAAATGTGACTAACTTCAGGTAACGAGCGTGCACCAGCATCTGGTTTTCCCTTTTCTTGACTAGCTGATGAGTGTTTTACATGTAGTATTCTTCATGTGGTGTTGTTTATATAGTGTTCTTCATGTAGTGTTGGTATGTAGTGTTGGTATGTAGTGTTGTTCATGTCGTATTGTTCATGTAGTGTTGTTCATGTAGTGTTGGTATGTAGTGTTGTTCATGTAGTGTTGTTCATGTAGTGTTGGTATGTTGTGTTGTTCATGTCGTGTTGTTCATGTAGTGTTGGTATGTAGTGTTGGTATGTAGTGTTATTCATGTAGTGTTGTTCATGTAGTGTTGATATGTAGTGTTGTTCATGTAGTGTTGGTATGTAGTGTTGATATGTAGTGTTGTTCATGTAGTGTTGGTATGTAGTGTTGTTTATATAGTGTTGTTTATATAGTGTTGTTTATATAGCCTATTCATAGAGAATGATTGATGCCTTGTCAGAGCATTTTTTGTAACTCACTAAATGTCAAGTGGACGTCCAAATTGCGAGAAATTGTGAGATGTAAACTCATAATTGCACGAAATAAAGTAAAAATCGTGATATGAACTCAAAATTACGAGAAATAAAGTCATAATTGTGAGATTTAAACTCATCAGTTTGAGGGAAAAAAAATTCAGAATTGGAGAATGGTGGAAATGGGCTTCCAAGTTCACATTATGATATGAACATATCACTTTTTACTTCAATCATTTACTTAAGGTTTGTTTGACTTACACGTGTACCTCCGAGACAGTTTCATAACACGTGAGTACGTCAGTGAACAGTTCAAGGTGACCAAGGCGTTCGTTCTAATCGTCTTTCATCAACCACTGAATGTGTAAACAGTGTGATTATTAATAATCAATTCGTTTGCAACACACAACATATACTGCACATATAACTGTGAAAAGTTGCTAGTCAAAGTCACAGGGAAAGTGGAGCAAACGAGACGTGTCAATGCTTTCTCTGATGAATATGCAAATTTGATCAATACATATGCAAATCATAATTGATCTACTTGGTTCGCACCCAATACGGATAATATTCCGTGAATATGTTCAGCGTCTGTATGAGGAAAGACGAACCTGCGGCATTGGCAGCTTTTAATCGCATGTTTGAGACAAAAGGCTGAGTTGAGTGGTAATACTGCCGGCTGCCTAAGGGCCTCACTCAGCCTTGTCTGGCCCTCAGAGGTGTCCCCCAAGACTGCCTGAGCAGAAAAGCTAATTGGGCTCTCCATTAATGCCAGCAGAAAACACACACACACACACACACACGTACGTACACAGACAGAACAGAGAGAACTCTCCAACGTCAGCACTTCAGTCTCCCCATCACGCCTCAAGTTTCAGCGGCTTCAGCAGACAGTTTAACTTTTAGAATTGTACACTAGAACGTGTCATGTTGGTTAATGTTGCTGATATTAGATTAATTTATATATATATATATATATATATATATATATATATATATATATATATATATAAAGCAAAATTTTCCCATAATTGTCAACAATTTTGAGAGAGAGAGATAATCGCAATTAGCATGTCCAACCTTTAGGCAACATATTAGCACATGAATAAAAACTAATTAGCAAAATAAACTAAAAACTCTTCATTAGAAAATCAGTGTAACTTACACAATGCATACTAACATCACATAACACCACTAAAGGAGAATAAACTCTAATCATCTCCATTCCACTGCTCCACCTCCTGATGGACTTATTACAGAAACAATATCATCAGTGTTTCCCTACATGAGTCGTCACACACCGTGACACGCCTCAGACAAATCCCGGTTCTGATTTAGGGAGTTCTTGCAAATAGTATGACACTCATTACACCTGGTAACGGCAGATGAAATGTTAATTTAATTCAAGCCTGTAATTAGACCGAGGGAGCCGATCCGGCGAAGGAGACGGCAAGCCGTTTTGAGTAGGCTCCCTGGCTGGTTTGTTAATCTGTTAGCGCTGATCTTTTTTCTCATTTATTCATTCTTTTTGTTCTCTCTGGGGCTCCTGACAATAATGTTAACTTGCAGGAAAACCTTGCGCTGTTATGAGAAATCAGATGAATTTTGTTTCTTCGTGATTATCAGCCCGTTTGTACGTCTGTGCGTGGGCACGTGTGTGTGTGTGTGTGTGTGTGTGTGTGTCGGCATGCGAGGCTGCGCTATGTTTATATGAATGAGTGTAATATGTAGATGATCGAGCAGGTCTAAGTTTCATCAGCGGGTGAGCAGAGGGAGCAGATTAGAGTGTGTCTCTGTGGTTCAGCCCCAGTCAAATCACACTGCATTATCACCTGGCCCTGGAACTAATATAAAAGTGAAACAATTTCCAGCAACCCATCTCATTACAAAGCACAGGCCCTCTGGAGAATAACGATGCGACTAGGGGGCTCGGTATCAGTATGCAGATATCCTGTTTGTTTGTGTGTGCGTGTGTGTGTGTGTGTGCTTGGAGTGTATAAATGTGTCTGCCATTATTTAAGGGAAAGCGCAGCATGCCTGTATGTGTGTGTCCTATTATTCAAGAAAAGATATTGTGAGCACCTCACGTTCTTCCTTTTTCAGGCCCTACATGGAATTTTATATGCCTGTCAAATGTGCTTGCGTGCACACACACACACACACACACACACACACGAAAGAAAGAACTTTATATCCATCATATACAGCATAAATAATAGTTCAGTGAATTGTACTCCTTATGTGTTAGGTGGAACTCTCAGCAGCGTGCAGTATTCTTAACCCGACTCAAATGCCTTTTGTACTACATCACACTCTCTGCAGATGTGCTCTCGGCGCATATACACCATAACCATACAGCTCACTTGACAAACCCTGAAGATCCAGCGCAGCCAGTGTTTGGTTGTAAGATAAATTTGCAGCTGTATTTGTTCGACCCAAAACAATACACAGTG
>NC_071268.1:20423493-20548493 GCF_023375685.1 Ictalurus furcatus | reverse complement strand
AATCGCCACCCCCCGCCACCCCCCTCCCCCCGCCCCCACCCCCCTCAGTGTAAAGCAAGCCTTCCTGAAACACATACCTTTGGAAAATAAAAAGAGTAGTTTGTTTTAAAAATGGGTAAATTCTGTGAGAATATGCATGTACATTAAAGCTTTGGCCACCATTGATCAAGAGTCCTTCAGTGTGTGTCCTTTAATCCCTTAATATAAGGACACACACACACACACACACACACACACTGGAGCAGATATCTGAAGGGAGCAGTCCTGTGTGCAGCCTGCGGAGGTGCTGTCATTGATTCATGCCTACAGAGAGAGGGGATTGATTTAAATGTGATTTCCTATTTCCTATCTCCTAATTGAAATAAACTGTAAAGCTTGCTGCTATCAATAGGCTTTACTGTAAATAGGCATTGGCCAGGAGGGCATCGAGTATCTCAGAGACAGCAGTAAACATGCATGTCTTAGCTATGCTGCTATAGTTTTCTTCTGCTCTCACGCTCTCTTTCACACACACACACACACACACACACACACACACACACATCTTTCTATCCATGTGAGGACTTTCCATCGGCGTAATTATTAATGCATCTACTTAATGCTATATTACACGTACATCTAGCCCTAAAATTAACTTCAGTAACCAAGAGGGAACCTTTTTTCACTTTTATTTATTTATTTATTTATTTTAAATAAAAGCTGTCATTTGGCTAATTGAAAAAAGGACATTTTCCTTCTTTTGGGGGACCAGTCAAAATGTCCCTACATGGCCAAAACTGTCAGATATTCCTATCCTCATAGGGACATTTGGCACCCGTCAAGATACAATGATCAAAAATGAATTATTATTCATTATAACTGATTATAAATCCATTGTTATCAAAAGAATAAAGGACAGATAATTGGTGTGTAAAATTATTATTAAATATTCCTATTTTCATTTGAATTTGAATTTTAAACTAATATGCAAATAGGCTAGCAAGGTGGTTTGCCCTTATTTATAATTTGAGATTTTTAACAAAATTTATACTTCAATGAGCCATTCTCTACGTCCTCATCATGCAAATAAAGGCTTACTGCATATTCTGAACAAAGTTTATCACATGTCAATCGGAGACGATTAAATCAAATCATATCATGTAGCAGATTCAAAATCAGTGGTATCTGCTACAATCTGATTCAAAATCGTCACTTTATAAATACAAATCGTATCGTAATGTGTGGAAGTCTGATGTTTACACCTCTAATACACACACACACACACACACACACAAACACACAACACATCTTATCCTCCATCTGTTCGACTCTGTGTCAGTATATCTATGGCGTACACGCAAAGTCCAGCTCTCAGTGTTTTAGCAGTGTTTATGTGTTTCATCCTAAATCAGATCAATAACACTCTATGACCCTTACTTTCATGGATTTGCTATTATCCTCTTTTATTATTCCTTATTTACATAGACACTGTGTAATATCTTAAGCTGGCTTCTGAAGTTTATGGAAAGACACTAATTATGGCATTTGTTTTGGTGAGCGTGTGACCGGCGTGACAGAGACTGAGTCACGCCTGCTGCATTTGCCTGCTATAAATAGGGACCACAGAAGGCCCTCCTGTCGCGCATGTTCTGCAATGCAGAGAAGCACAGTGGGAATTCTGGGAGAATGAGTCTAAAGCTGCTAGGATGCGGTCACAGGGCATGACAGTGTCATTCGCAAATCAGGTGATGTCACAGAGGGCTTTAAAATACCTGAGGAACAGGAAACCATACGGCGAACGATTCATTCAGCAACATAAACCTGACCGATAAAAATAGCTAGCGGAACAGTGCGTGAGCTGTCAAATTAATGTTCGAAAAAGAAAGCTCTTTTCTTTTAATAAGTATTTATTTTGTACTATTTGATGTTCAAAAAGTTTGATCAACTAAATGGCGCCTTGTAGGTTGCTAAAAGGAGCCTTGTCTATATTCCTGTGCACATTACTGTGCATAGTGCATCACAGCACCAATGTCCTTCAGCTCTCTTCTTCTCTTCCTTCACCATCAAATCCCCCCATCTCTCGCTCACTCTCACTCTCTCTCTCTCTTGCTCTCTCTCTCTGTTTCTCTCTCTCTCTCACTCACTCTCTCACTCTCGCTCTCTTTCTCTCTCTCTCGCTGTCCCTTGCTCTCTCCCTCGCTCTCTCTCTCACTCTCTCTCCCTCGCTCTCTCTCTCACTCTCTCTCTTTCTCTCTCTTGCTCACTCTCTCTCTCTCTCTCTCTCCCTTTCTCTCTCAGTGGGTTATGTCCTCTCTGGTCCTTGCCCCCAGGTGGGCTGTCTCCTTCAGCAGATGATGTGATTAGGGCTGCAGTGGCCTGGCCACCTTTTCACCCACATATACATTTGTGTCACTCTCTCCATGTCCCAGTCTTTATTTCATTATGACTGGGCATCCAGCCACAAGGGGACTTCATATGAGAAGGCCATACGTCTCTTTCAGCAGATGTCCTAACAGCTCTGTGATCATCCAGAAATCAGCTTCATTATCTCTGTCATGCCCTGTTTCCGACTGTCAGCATGCAATTTTTATGGGAGTATAATAAAGACAGACAAACTGTTTATTTTTTTTACCCAACATTAAATTGGATATAATTTGTGAACGAAGCAGTTTATTACAGTATCTCTTCCATGCATCCCACTTACATAAGATTTCCTCTGCACCCCCCCACCCCCTTTCCTTTTTTTTTTGTTCTCAATCTCCAGCTGTTTTTGTCTTCCTTTGTCTGCCTTTGGCTATCCATCATGTCTGAACACAGAGCAGGTGGTGTTGTAAACTTTCACAGCATTTTTTTCCTAAGGTGATAGACCGTAGCTCTTCCTCTTGACTACCACACACACACCATCAGGCAGTACTCGATGTCAGAAGCAGCTGTTAAAGAACAGAGTGTGTGAATGAGATCTAACCCTTTCCTCTCCTGTAAAAAATATTCTCTCTTTCTCCTTTAGGTGGGTGGGAAACGTGAGTAGAGAAATAAAGGACAGTCCCAGAAATCAATATGCACGACTGGACGGCCGGTCATTTGTATTCTACATGTGCTGCAAGGGGAAAGACGCAGAGACAGGAGTTAGAAAAGCAAAGGTTAATTTCATACATCAACTCCCATTTGCATATTTTTTTCCTGCAAGTGTGGTGTGCCGTTTTGCTTCATATATACAGTACTGTGCAAGAGTCTAGGCAACATATTTTTTTTAGTCCAAACTTTGCTATAGATTTTATGTATTTTATGACTTCAACATTATCGAGTCAGTACAAAAAAACATTCTAGATTCCCAAACATTAGTTTTCCAGCACAAAATGAAATGTTACAGAAAAATGTTTGTATGACATTAAAGAAAGCAGCATATTACGTAAGAAACACTTTTCAGGCAAAAACATAATGAAGGCTGCTGGGTTTTGCTGCAAAAATAATAAGCAAGTGCGACAGTCAAAGTCTCCAGAAGAATCGTGACTGGTTCTGCAAAATGCTCAATAAAACTTACAGCTCATTTCCGTATAAAACTGCACACATTGTACCAGAGACTACTATTTTTAATTTAAAGCAAAGAGTCGTCACACCAAAAATTGACTTTGTTTCATTTATTGCTGTTTTAAACATTTAATTTCATTATTTTTGAAGGAATCTTTGCTCTACAGCATTTCTTTGCAAGTGCAAGACTTTTTCACAATACTGTATATATTGATATAAGTGATGCCAGTGATGGCATCAGTGGCTTCTATAAACGGTTTTAGCTTAATAAATGGACACCCTTGGCTTTATCTGGCTTCTATAAACGGTTTTAGCTTAATAAATCTATAAAGTGACAAATAGATACACATTAAAGTCAGAATTAGCACAAGAAAATCTGAGTAAACCTATATTTGTATTGTACCCTTATTTTATAATGAGGATTATTTTCCTTTTCAGCCACTTTCCTTTGAGCAAAACTGCTAGCGTATGGTACTATGTATATAAAAAAAAAAGTTTGGCAGGCCACATAATGACGGCTCTTTAATGGGTATAATGTGTCATCGGTGAATGCTAGCACAGCGCAAAGTGATAAACATCAGTAACTGAATCCCCACAGGGGCGGAAAAGTTCCAGCCCGAGACGCCATTGTTCTGCATCCTCAACAAACCTATGCAATGCTTCCTCAAGGAAACAATCAAATACTCTGCTGTCCCTGGCACCGGCTCTCTATTGACTGTGACTGGGCTGCTTTAGGCATTCAAATACATCCAATATGAAAAAAAAAGAGTGTGTTTTTATGATACCATTGTAGCATCTGGTCTTTCACATGTCCCCATGTCCTACATTAAGTAGCAGAGGTAGTTTGAATGCAAACTGTAGAAGATTACTGTGGAGAATGGAAGTTTCTTTTTTTATTTTATTTGAATAATCCATTTGAGATGCGTCTGTGTCCCTTTCACAACAATTGTGTCTTATCAGAAAAATGCACAGGAAGGAAATACATCTGCTGTTGCTTATTTCTTCAACCTATCTCTATTTCTGTTATGGATTCACCGCTCCACTCTTCTCTATATCGTTGGGGGGAAAAAAACCAAGCACCTAGTGTCAGACTTATTTGCCATTTTTCACAGGTTTTCACTGGCCATGAATTTGATTGATTTAATAGACGTGAAACTCCTTATCCTCAAGCTGAGTTTGTTAGCTCTTTTTTTTCTGGCCATTACACACATTTCAGATCACTATCAGATTTTATAGCAGCCTGTAGATCTATTCAGTTTGACACACTGATAGAGCTTTGTCCAACAACCATCCAAAGATGGACATATATTTGCTGTTTCTGCATTAACAAAATCAATGACAAGCATACCAAACTGCAAACACGGCAATATCTCTGCACCATGTCCAGAGAGTACTGAAAAGATTTCCTTTCTTTAGAACACCAGGTGGAAACAGGAAGTGAGGCAATATTTTGGTAAAGCATATGACACCAAACTTATATGTCACTAGCACCAATGGTAACTTAGATATTTCCTGTTATTTTACTACAGGGAGGTGCTACAGTAAAACAAGAAACAAGAAGTGATAATATATATCGAGCAGCTGCTCGTGACTATAGGTTTTGGTAAGACAGGATGACATTAATAATGGCATAACCTCAAACATGAGTCGATAGGCTATCCTGCTTAACTTATGATATAGGCTATTATTTAGTGAATTTTTAGAATAATCCTGTAATAGACAGTTGAGAGTTGACAACGTACAGTCATCCAGCATACAGTCTAGCGGCCTTATGTGAGCGGTTTAAGACATACCTTTGTTCAAATGTGTTCGAGGAAATATCATTAACCAGCAACATTTGTTGTGTATAAAAATGGTAGGCCTTTGGGTGTCGCAAATATGTCCCACATTGTCCCACACAAACTTACTACATGTCCCACATTTGGTCTGTTTGAATCTGGTCACCCTAAATACAAGGTCTGGGCAACTAGCCCAATCTGGCAACCCTGTCATAACTGTTCTTTCCGCTGCTCCTCCTCCTCTGAAAAGTGAGCATGGGGCAGAGCGTATCCGTGCCCCGGTGGACACTTGTTGCAGTTCCTATTTTTGACCACTAGGTGCAGAAATAATTGTTTGGAAGATAAGTGGGGCAGTGAGCGTCCTGCGTCACAACTGCTCTAGAAAAGAGGGCAAATCAGTGGAACATCGGATTATATATATTTTTTAATTAAAAAAAAAGTTTGTCACTCAAAAGAGATAATTAGTCTAAATGTATGGAGATGTGAATAAGGACTTTAGGACGATTAGCATTTGTTAAACAGCTCATATAAATGGTGAGGGTTTGCCCCACCTACTCCTATAGACAAGCCGCCACTGTATATATCATACATCAAGCCAGGTTTGATATCGTTACAAACTCTTGTACCTGCCTTACACACTGATGATGTCACTATGTCTGTATCTTTATAACAAGAAATAATATGCAATGTAACACACACCTTTTTTCTTTTATCTAGCGCATCCCATGGTCCACCCTTTAAATCATAGTAAAGCTGAAATTATGCTGCAGCTACACATTACATTATGTTGAGTTACTTTCGAGCTCTTGTGGCAGTGAATTTGAGTTGAAGTATATATTACCTGTAAGTTTAAACTTGAAATATGTCATCTTTGAAAGTCTTTTCAACCAGTTACTTTCTTTGTGCGGAATATTCCTGTTATTGTCCCCTGAAGAGTCGAGTCTTGACCTAGGTGTATAAATCTGTACACTGTAGTAGACTGTGTACTGTATTGCTGTGCTCCACTTTTTGTTTTTGGCATCTACACCTTCAGACGCTCTGAGAAGTGTCTGTCTGTGTGAGTGTTTTGCTGGGTTTGAAATACATCTGAATGTGATGTTTGGTGATACTTACAAGGAATATGCTACCACATAGCAGACAGTGTTTTTCTGTTTGCTCTGTTCTACTGCTTTGCTTGCTGGTCTGGTGTTCCTGTTAGATCTTGGGTAAGCAAACTTTTAAAGCTTTTTTTTTCTACATTCTGACATTTTCACCCCTTGTCGCTGGACTCAGAGCTGATCAGTGCATTTTCAGCCACTGGTGTAGTGTTCTGATCACTCCTAGCTTGTGTTTCAGTGGATGGTGGGAGTCGTACATAGCAAAACTAATCAGGCTTCCGTTAATGTTAATGTCTGAATTAAGTGAATTAATCTCCTTTCTGAATTCTGAATGAACCAAGAAGGCCAATTTGTGGTCTTCTGTGTCCTTCTGTGTGAACTTGACCTGCAGTAATTGGCCAGAGTTGATATACTGTGACGATTTGCATCTTTTTAACCCCCTGGAAGATCTCTCTCTTCTTCCATGTACTGTACAGGTTGAATATAATGAGATGAACAGATTATCCAATTGTACAGCTGTGTTTCTGACTATAAAATATATTTGTGTCATGACACTAGAGCGACAACCAACGATTATTTTCAGAATCGATGGTTGGATGGTTATTATTATTATTATTATTATTATTATTATTTCGAATAATCGATTAATCAGATGGAGAAATAACAAACTTTCACTAACCTTTTTTTTTTGTTTATTTAAAATAAAATCCACAAACTGAGTGTTACAAATATAAGCTTCAGACTAAAACTTTACATCTCTTACTTTTTTCCTACTATTTCCAGAAATGTATTCTTGGCATTTTCTGATTTCTTGAGGAATTTCCCTGAGATGCCTTTTAAACAGTATTAAAGGAGTTCACACCTACGCTGGACACTTATTGGCTGCTTTTCAGAATATTTAGCTCCAAGTCATCCGTTTAAAAATATATTTTTTTGTAAATAAAACGTTAGTTTTCTAATTAAAGAAATGAGTATGTTGGCACGATTATATTTTTGTCTACAACACCGATATCAAACATTTAATCATACACCTTCAGATCAAAAGCTTTTTAAAATCATGAGAAACATTTCAGTCAAGTGTCCACAAACTTTTGACTGGTGGTGTGTATATATAAACCATCCGATTCCATCCGAACAATAAAGTTGCGAAGGTCTTGGGAGAGCTCTTTCTTTGCTTTTACCCATCAAGAGATGTTTCGTGTGTGAACATATATATATATATATATATATATATATATATATATATATATATATATATATATATGCACAATATGAATAGCCGTGTTTTCCACACTGCACGTTTACACAACAACAACAACAACAACAACAACAACAATAAAACTAATCCATTTGATAATGTAGAAATCATATGCTGGTGTATGAACTACAAAAAATAAAATCTAAATATGAATATGACTAGACTTTTTTTGTTGCATATAGATTATTTCAGTGTTTCCTAAAAATGTAGCAATATTTTAAAAACCTGTATTCTAACCTATTTAAACATTGTGCGGGTTTGTGTGAAAGCCTACTCTGGTTTATTAATAATAATGCTTTGAAAGCATTATAATGCACATGTAATTTAATAGGTATGATGCGGATAGACATTTTGCTTGCTAGTACATAAAAAACATTTACCATCAAACAAATATATTTTACACATCGTATATTATTATTGAATTCTATTAACGTTTCGCACTATGTAATAATATAATTGCAGTAATTGTTTTCATTAGCTATAGTAAGTGTATGTTAGTTACAGATAATTGTAATTTAAAGACCATAACACATTCATAAATATGAATTTTGTGCAAGATCAGGTTGGCATGTTCTTTTATTTAACTATTATTTAGCTATAAGCCACAAGGCACACACAATTTAAAAAAATATATATTATTATTTGAACTGTCACGTAAAGTGAAACAAACCAGAGAACAAATTTAACAAAGAAAAAAAAACCCATACTAATAAAGAGGTGCTGTGCAGGTCACTGTTTCCTGCTGACTAGCAGGAAAGACTTTCTAAAACCACACCGATTCCTCACAACTAAAGAGGCGCCTTTTTTTTCTAAGCAGATGTTCGTTTTATTTCGTTTTATTATCTTCGTTTTGTTTAGTTTTTTGTGCGGATTTGACGGAGCCACAGCCACACCACCTTCTTCTTCCATCTCCTATCTGTTTTCCAGTGTGGTGGCTGAGCGTAACACAGTCAAAGAGCACTGAAAGCAACTCCAGCGCCGTACAGTATGTGCAGCAGCTTAAACTTGCTGCAGCTAGCTGGTTTAATTGATCATTTACTGTTAGCTAGCTAATAATACGTTGTTGTTTTTCTTAACCCCCACTTGTGTCAGCTGCTTTACTCAGTAAGTCAGGGCTACAATTTCTGTTTTAAAAGAAAAGATTCTACCCAATCGCATCCAACAAATGGGAAACACGCAAAGAATAGAAATATGACTACGGATTAAGAGCCGTCCACTTTTCTTCTGCACACACACCTTACTCAGTAGTTTTGTTACAAGTGACATTTTGATGCTTTTGTAGTTTTTGCTAACAGTAGAAAGGGAATCTCAAAATCTAGCATTTGACAAATTTGCTCCGGTGTGTCATTTCTACCTGCATTCAGTGTACAGAAGTGTTCTGATCAGAACAGTTTGCAGTAAAGGTCACCACTAATAGTGATTTTTGCACAGGAAGAATGATTCAAAGTGTGGAAACAATCACAAAACATTACATGCTGCTAAGTGACCTTCTGACAGCTTGATTTTCCTCTCTGGCCATCAGCACTACATGAACTGAGGTCCAGCCCTGTAGTTCTTGCCATACAGACAAGCCTGTGAACTCATGGAGAGAGTACATCAGCAGGCTCAGTATATATGGTCAGCCTTTGACACAAAGGTCAGCAAAGGTCAGTGATACCACGATTCACCAAACTACATAAGACTGAGCGAGTAAAATGATCAAAGTTTGTTTGGTTACAATAGTTTTGCTAATATAATTGTTATATTGTCAATAATAAGGTTGACGCTGTCGCCAAAATCAAGGACAGGATCGGTGGTTTCGTGAAATTGACTACTGTTCTCTTTTTCACGTAAATGTAGGTTAAGGCTTTGTGTTTGTAGCCTGCGCCTGTGGCCAAGACGCACCGTCTGGTGGCTGTCATATAGTTTCAGGTTAAGATCGAGAAAGCCTGTGTCGGCAGTTTGCTTCCTTTTTCCTTGTGGTGGAGACAATATGAGGCACGTCTCTTAAATGGAACATTAAATCGTGCCATTTGCTTGCCGTATTTTCCTCCATCGCACCTCTGACCGCACACTGACTTTCTCCTTCTCGCGTACACAGTGAAGAACCAATCAAAAACGCATTAAGCATTGCTAATTTAATTTTATACACACACTCGCACATGAACACACACACACACACACACACACACACACACCCAAATATCAAGATTATCCTCTATGCTTTACAATTTCTAAATGAATTTAGTTATGAGTTTAGTTATGAAATATTCACGGTGAGGTTTTAATTAAATGATTGTGTTTTGGAATTTATTCCTGAGACACAAAAAACAAATGTGTAAAATATCTAAAAAATCTAAACTGTACTGGATTAACTGAAAGACCTTCTGTTTTCTCTTTAGTATTCTCTGTAGTATTCTTACATCTCACCTGTCTGTACTGTGATATTTTGTTAGCTGTTAAATGCCAGGTCTTTAAATGTAGTAATGTCTCTCTCTCTCTCTCTCTCTCTCTCTCTCTCTCTCTCTCTCTCTCTCTCTCTCTCTCTCTCTCTCTCTCTCTCTCTCTCTCTCTCTCTCTCTCTCTCTCTCTCTCTCTCTCTCTCTCTCTCTCTCTCTCTCTCTCTCTCTCTCTCTCTCTCTCTCTCTCTCTCTCTCTCTCTCTCTCTCTCTCTCTCTCTCTCTCTCTCCGGTTCATTATTATCCTTTTTGTCTGTCTCCAGCTCTCTAATGTGTGTCAAGTACCTGCTCTAATTGCTCTGATTTTAAGTCAGAGAGGCTGCAGTGTTTTTTGTTCAGCTGGTCTCTCTCACTCTGTGTGTGTGTGTGTGTGTGTGTGTGTGTGTGTGTGTGTGTGTGTGTGTGTGTGTGTGTGTGTGTATTTGGACCTTACTGCATGTGTGCACTGGGATTGCGAAATCCTCTGAAACCTCAGCCACAGTGTGTTTGTGTGTGTGTGTGTGTGTGTGTGCGCGTGCGTGTGCGTGTGCGTGTGTGTGTGCGTGCGTGTGTGTATGTGTGTTAAAAATCACCCAGGTTGCACAAATGGAAAGATGTTTTTCTGAAACATGCCCAGTGTTCCAAGCTGCACTTTCATGCGCTCTGTGCGTATCTGTGTGTATCTGTGTGTATCTCTGTGTGTGTGTGTGTGTGAGAGAGAGAGTCTTTTATGTGTATCTTTCCATGTACATTTCAGTAATGCAGGACAGGAGTTAAGATAATAAGAGTGTTGCAGGAGCGAGTGAAATTATCATGGTCTGTGTGAGGGGGAAAGAAGCAGACGTTTGATTATTCTAAAATGACAGGATTTGAAGTGAGCTCAGATTATTATAGAGAAGAAGAAAGAGCGAGGAGATCGGTTAAAAGGCACAGATCATGAGATTTTAGGCTATTGTGTATGTCGAGGTACAAAAACACACACACTCACATGCACCCAGTCTTATAATACCATAGATGAGGTATTTCTGTTGACTTGTGTGTAGTAATGTACCTAAATAAATAAATACATAATAATAATAATAATAATAACATTAACATTTGTATCCAATAGAAAATTTTTGACTCTTTTAGTTCTTTTTTTATTTAATAATTTTTCATATTTATCATTTATTGCTATGATAAATTATATTATATTATTTATCATTTATTGCTATGATAGGGAACATTTGGCCTCCACAAAGCGATATACACTTGGCCTCTCTCTCTCTCACACACTCACACACAAGTGAGTTTTACACTTTTTGACTTATGGAATATGATAAATGAGTAATTATGAAACGAATGGCATAAGACAGAAAGATGTTGAGACTAAACCAGCTAAAAGGAAGAGAGGAGGTGAGATGAGAGTGATGAGTGAGTGACAGCAGCTTACAGGTGCTCTGTGAGTGTCGCTCTGTTTGTGTATATTATTTAAGAGAAGTCATCGGAGAGATCATGTACCGCTTAATATTTTATCATCTCACTCTCAGTGATCTGACAGCAATCCTAGTGTGCCCAGCACTTACCCATCCACCCCCCACCTTTCTTTCTTTCTTTCTCTCTCTCTCTCTCTCTCTCTCTCTCTCTCTCTCTCTCTCTCTCTCTCTCGGGTGTCGGCACTCGGTCCGTGTTTCCGCTGGCTGGATAGCGTTACTGGCTGTTTCCTCATATTAGCAGAGCTATCAGGTCGAGCCATCGATCCCTACTGAGAGCGCACTGAGGAGAAGCCCTTCACTACTGCTGCTGTCTTCTTCAGTCAGGGGGGTGTGGGGCTGGGGGGGGCAGCCCAGAGAGCTGCACTCTGTGTGTGTGTGTGTGTGTGTGTGTTTCAGAGACTCTCTTTATTTATCTGTCACATTCTGTGTGTGTGACGTGTAAATAAGAGCGTGTGCTCATACAGAACAGACAGTAACAGCTTTCGTCATCTACTTCATTAGTTCATTGAGGACATGGCAGTGTAAATACGTAGCACACCCACATACACACAACAGTGTTAGTGACCTTGCCTATATAGTTATAAAATGCGTCATGCTCATGTTTACTAAACTCATTAGTGTATGATCGACTGGTTCTAAATACAAACTCTAATAAAAGATCTTGTTTCAAAAAGGTATTATTAATGTTAGTAAACATAACTTTATATTGATTGAATTGATTTTATTTGAACAAAGGAGTTGTAAATATTGTATATGTTTTTAGGTACATAAAAATGAAAAAACTAAACTCTGACTGACTAGGACAGGCCTGTAGGTACACACACACACACACACACACACACAGAAATAACCAGCAATATGTATCCCACTGTTATAACATAGTTTGCAATTATCTCTAGAATTTTCATGGGATATTAATCCATCCATATTTGGACGTGCTGTTATAGTCTAATCCATATGTCTGTGTGTGTTTGGCTTCGGTCTGTAGCACCTGTCACCATCAGTGCAAAAAAAAAACAACAATAAAAAAATAAAAATCTGACCTCATTGACATCTATACTGTTCTCAAGAAGAACAAACGTTTACAGTTACTAAGTGTATGCTGATACCTTTGAGGGACTCAGAGTTCAGTTCAATAACAAGCCCTTTTCCATGTCAGGATTCTTCCTGTAAATTTGTTATTGTTGTTGTTTTTTTGTTGTTGTTGTTGAAGTTGCAGACAGATCCGGGAAAATAAGAACACAAAGAGCTCAGGTGTAGATATCAGAGTATTGCTGTGACGGTTTGAAAAGTTCGTATGCGTGAAACTAAAATATCTTAATGACACACACACACAGTATTGGAGCTTTAGATATCTTAGCAGAGCTGACGTCTCAGTTGCTGAGACGTTGCTCAGTAGCTGCTGCATCCATTCTTTAGATAAAGTGCACCGCTCTCGCTCTTCTCCCCGCCGCTTGTCTCCCAGAACATTGTGCCAGCTTTTGTCGTCGTTATCACTTCATACGTTTGTGTTTGGCGTGCAGCAATGCTCTGGGTCATTTAAAGGGAGTAAATGGAAGTTAATTACACACGTGTATAATTTGTTTATCACAAACGCAGACTGTTAGAAGGAGACTAATTTATCTGGGAAATTAGACCTTAATTATATCAATAAGAGCATTAATTATCTCCCCTGCACGGCTGTGTGCTATAGCACGCTGCTACCTCTGTCTGTATAGGAATTGTACAGTAAACAATAATGGTCCATAAATTAATATGCTTAGCAGCTATAAATAGTCATTGTTTATAGTAGAAGCATGCACATGAAAGGGCTAGTGTATGTAATTGCTATGTGTAGTTAATCCTATACAATAGCTATTGCTGTCCATCTGTCAGCGTGGTGAATGTGCTATATTTCACAGCCTGGTGTGCAGACGGAGCTCCAGCGCAGTGTTAGGGGACACCAGTGGCTGCCTGAGGTACTGCACAGCCTGTGTGTCTGACCAGGTGTGTGTGTGTGTGTGTGTGTGTCTCTCTCTCTCTCTCTCTTTTTAGCTCAATATCAAATGATTCATCATATCAGTCAAGCCCTGAAAAATTGTTTTCCTGTACGAAATCCGAAACTTCTGTAGCATCACATGTTCACCTGTGAGTGAAGTGTCCCACCTCAGCATCATGGCTGACCCCGGCCCCGCATGTGCGCACTAATGAATAGCTACATGAGAGGAAGTTAATGGCCATGTCATAAAGCCACAGGCTGAGTGTGATTGATGTCTGTTCATTAAAAGCCAGTGTTGAGATACTATCTGTGCAATCTGTCATTCAGCGCTCAGATTAACCTCACCTCCTGCCTCTCACTGACAGGAAAGGGGTTTTTTTTAAATAAATTTTTACAAACACTGAAAAAGTGGGCACGGTGGCTTAGTGGTTAGAACATTTGCCTCACACCTCCAGGGTTGGGGGTTTGAATCCCGCCTCCACCCTTTGTGCACGGAGTTTGCATATTTTCCCCGTGCTTCGGGGGTTTCCTTCAGGTACTCTGGTTTCCTCCCCCAGTCTAAAGACAAGCATTGTAGGCTGATTGACATCTCTGAATTGTCTGTAGTGTGTGAATGTGTGTGCGATTGTGCCCTGTGATGAGTTGGTACCCTGTCCAGGATGTCTCCCGCCTTGTTCCCCGAGTTCCCTGGGATATGCTCCAGGTTCCCTGTGACCCTGTGTAGGATAAGCGGTATAGAAAATGGATGGATGGAAATACTGAAAAGGCTATTTTACACTGTGGCTGTCATCTCTGTCCTGCTCTGCAGTTATAGAAAGCATAGCTTTAGAGAAAAGTTAACCAAGCAGGTCTTACTCAAAAATTTATTTTATGAATATAATGAACAATTGAACCATTGTTGGAATATTGGGCACGTTTGATAAATATGTACTGTACATTTTTTTCTATTTATTGGAGCCATTAGAGAGAATGTTTTTATTTTTTTTATTTTTCCACCCACCGAACTGTTATAACACATTTTAAATTGTAGGTTTAAAACTTCTTCTTTTTTTCCATATGAACAGCACATTACCGGATTATATTAACACTCCAGTTCAATATTTATACTTGTCTTTAAATTATTAAGCTTTACATTAGGAAATATCGTTTCAATAACAATAAATGACGTATAAAAGAACCACAATGAAAGGAAGAGCTAATGTAATGGGATTTCTACGTGTACAATTGTATAATTGTATAATTGTATTTTTTCTTTTTCTTTTGAGCCTTACATTTGCAGAGAAAAGCAGTGGTTCCGGTACTAGTCTGTTTGATTAGCTGCAGTCAGAAGTCCTTCATCAGAGCTTAACTGTGTGTGTGTGTGTGTGTGTGTGTGTGTGAGTGTGTGCGTGTGTGTGGGTGTGATCTCACTGTAATCAGTTAAGCCAGCTGACAGAGCGGTGCACATTATTGTGTTATCTATATCAGACGCAGGGCTGTGTCCGTGTCTTTGCATGATGATGGACCTGAGCAACGGTGACTGGAGTTAATGGCTTTTTAAATGTCATGGAATGTCACAGAATGATAAAATGGGAATCAGTTATCCCAGGTTAGAGTGCTCATCTCTTTGCGAGAGGAAGGCTTGTTTACGTGTTCAGTCATTCTCTTGTTCTCCTCTTTTCACTTTCTGTTCCGTCACCCCACCCTCTGCCCAAACACACACCCAGAAATGTGACAGGAGTTCGTGTGTATGCTTTGTGATGCAGAGTGTTATAGAGTGACGTTCTGTGAGTGAGTTATGCGAGTGAGTGTGTGACAGGTGAAAGACTCCACAAGGTGTAATAAAGTAAAATGTCTGTTCTCGGCACTTCTTTTCTTGTCTTGTCTCGTATATGGTTTATATATAAAGCACCGGTGTCTGTGTCTGTCTCTCTCTGAGGCGGTGTTAGCTGTAACTCTGGTCTGTTCGAGCTCATCATTAGGGCTGTGGCTGCAGATCACACACAGCTTTAACCCAGTGCTCTGAAGGTCTACACATATCCCCACTGGCCTGCTGCTTTCTGAAGGAACGGAGGAGCGGTATGGGTCAGTGCGCTGAGCTACAATATCTACCGTAGGTTCAGGGTTTTTTTTTTTGTCCTACTGAAAGTGATTATGTGAAGGAGATGAGCTGATCAGAGAAGTGCAGAGTTAATCACAGCACAAAGCTGTGTGTTCCTGTATACTGGCCCTGCCTCGGTGCTGGTTATTGATAATGCTTACTTTGTCTTGAAATTTATTTGGTGAGACATAAGTACAAAATAGAGACACTGGCTTTTTCTGGAGCGTAGGCTTATATCTATAATAACTAAAATACTGTATAACAGTTTTGTTAGTGAGCTTCACTCACAAAACAAATCCTAAAATCACAGACCGCTTACTTGAGACCTATGGCTATAAAGGAACCTGTGATGAAGCCTTCACTAATGAAAGGAATTCATTCTGAAGGACATTATAGTGCTATGTTTAGATCTATTTATTATGCTAGAATCTTAGGGGATTTGTTGTTTTGATGAGACAGGAGTGCAACATTGAATCATTGAAGGTTTCTGGAGTGTACTGTAGGCTTATCTACATCTACTGTCCCAAAAGTCTCTATACACAGGGCAATTTGACCAAACTTATTAATAAATTCAAAAAGACTGGAAGTGTTGCGAACCGAGAAGTGGACGTCCACGAACATCCACTGACGAAGGCACAACCGACGTGTTGCTGGCAAACATAGTCCTCTATGTATGGACACTTTTGGGACACACTGTATAATGGCTATAAAGTGCACGGTGTGCTCTATGCATTTTGTTTTTCTCTGTTTTCTCATATACTTATCACATGACTAATTTAGGATATTGGGATTGTTGGACAGTATTGGATACATGTTTTTTTTGTTGTTGTTGTTTTAATTGAACTCTAATTGAACTCCCAGATCTTGCTTATTATTAGAGATAGTTGTTTCCCCCTTCTCCTTATCATGTTTGAAGTATGTCTGTCTATAGTCCAGGTCCGGGTTCATGATTTTTATTCAATTCTGTCCTATTCCATGCCTCAGCACACTGCTTACTTTAGTGCATCCTCTCTGTGTATTCAGGCCGTTAGCCAGCGCTGGTCTGCAGTCCTGTCCCCTCACAGTGCTCGTGTGCTTTGGCCTGTAAACTCAGCATTGTAAACAGGAGTGCTGGGACTGTGCCGCTACATCACACATATTAGTCCTCATTTATAGAGCCTCCTTATGCAGATGAGTTTCTCTCTCACCCCCATGCTCTAACCTGCCAGACTGACTGCATTCTAATGGGCCCCCTACACACACACACACACACACACACACACACACACACACACACACTGCATTCTAATAGGCCTCACGACAATTAAAAGCACCAGGGGCCGGTCGGGGTCACGGGCACACCACCGCCTCTGACTCGCATTATGCAGGGTCGTCAAGCACACACTAATTACGGAAGATGATTTAATTAATGGCGCAGTGATACCCGCCACTTGCAATTATGCATCATGATATGCATGTATTTTTCAGCATGAAACCACACCTCCTTTGTTACCACCTTTCTCTAAAGGAAGCACACTTTTAATACAAATAAATACATCAGTGAACTCATCATATCTACCTTATAGCCTACTTAGTGCATTTTGCAGCTGTATTTCAAACATCTGTTTCTGGATTGTTTTTGTGTCTGTGATGACCTACAGACAGTCTCACCAGTTTATTAACTGACTCTGCAAAGTTGTCATATATTTTTGCCTAACAATTCCCCAGTTAACCCCAAGACAGAGTGACCCCTGCATTGAAGATCTGAAACCCTGTCACTCTGAGCCGCTTTTGTTTGTTTTCCCGCTTCCATTAATGATTTAATTCATGTAGTTAATCAGCGGAAAATTGAGACAAGGCAGGATCGTGTTACTCAGTCAGTGTAGAAACCGGGCTGAAATCTGTCTGCTGCACTGCTTCAGTCTCCCAGCTGTCCCCACTGTCTGTGTACCAGTCTGGCTGTGTGTTCACGGGAGATCATGAAACACGAGTGACGTCGGGGAAAGATTTCGCAAACCTCCGCTTTGCGCAGAACTGCTCCCGAAATGCGGTGGCTTTAAAAAAAATCTTTAGTTTGAAAGACTGTAGCTCTCCTCACCACTGTAGTGGTCTGCTAATGGCCTCCATTCTTATTTGTATGACTCTATTGAGAAAGAGACCCAGAGCAAAAAGACACGCAAACACACGTATGCATCTCCAGGGACAATAAACCAACTGACTGAAGTGAGGTGGAGGGGGGGGGGGGGGGGGGGGGGGGTTAGAAGTGATAAAATGTAAAGGATGTATGCTAAATTGGTGCACTGCCTCATGCACTCTGAGGAATTAGACTTCCAAACGATGATCTGAATCACTTACAGAGTACGCTCAGTCTGTATAGGCAAACACACACACGCACGCACGCACGCGCACACACACACATAACACGCCTTGGTCTATGCACAAACACACAGCCACAAACAAGACCCAACCTTCCATTACAAAGAGTCTTACAAATATTCAGAAGCAAACAGATTCATTTGCTTACTGCTCTTATCTCAGACCAGGTTCATAACATCTGCAGCGGGCCAAATCAGTTCCGCAGCACATCACAAAAAAGGGGTGCACCCGCTAAAAATATTTCACCTTTAAAATTCACCCAGGTTATTAATCAGCTTCTGGTTTCTTTCAGACCGCATGCTGTAATTTGTCATTTGCTCACAACCAAACATATACACAAGCGCTTGTATACACACACACACACACACACACACACACACACACACATTGAGGTGTGCAGATATGCTGCAGTGTACAGAAGGTCTTTCAGTGACAGAGAGCCGCAGTGTGAGTGTATGTGCACTGATAAACGTGAGCTCACACTCGTCACTTACTGAAGAATAGAGCTCTTCTGACCTGCCCTTTAAAACAGCCTCGAGTTTGAGGAATTTTACGTTACAAGTTATAAAAAAAAAAAGAAAAAAGAAAAAAAAAAGGCAGGAATGTTCATTCATCAGAAGAACATTTCTCAGCATGCTTTCACACGGTCAAATTCTTCAAAATTCAGATGACGTACAGTATAGCTATATAGTCAGAAGTTCTAAAGGTTAAGGTTAGGGGTGGGGTTTGTGCTGGTACTTTATCTTCATTCGTATGAAATCTAACAACATTGTCCTCTCTCGTTGAAATGGGCCTACTTAAGAATTTTACATAATATCACGCTCCGTTTGATCCACCACTAGCTCACTGGATGTATTAAATCCTCAACAACAATACCCCCAGACCTAGCAAAGGCAAAACAATGTTTTTAAAAAGATTTTTTTAAATGAGTATTTTTAATTTTGTTGTGCAGAGATGGGGTCACTAGACTCCCGCTGAGCTGACAGCACTGACAGTCCGGAGCACACTGACCTCACCGCTTCACTCACTCAGCTCCAATCAATCCGCTGAAATCAAACCCATCAGGTCACCTTTATGATTCTGCGAGAGATGAAACTGAAACTACTGCTATTAAATGCTTGCATGCGCTATATTTAGTGCGGCCATACATTAACACATCTGCAAAAAATGCAGAGTTTTCACACTACGAAATTTTTTGCTGAAGTGCCATTAGACAGAAGTCGATATCAATGTTAGAGTGCATGCCAAGTCATTAAAAAAAGAGAGAGAGAGAGAGAGAGAGAGAGAGAGAGAGAGAGAGAGAGAGAAAACTCTCCCCTGTCAAACAGCTTTGAATTCACTCGATTCAAGTCAAGGGCAAAAATTCAGAAGTCAGAACTCAGAAGCGTGCATTAGTAGCGTAACTACCTGGGCCTGTCTGTGTAAAACCTATGGTGTTGTAGCCCAGGGATTCCCAAACTTTTCAGGGCAAGGTCCCCCAAATGGCATTAACATTTGACCGAGGCCCCCCTTTTGCAAGATGTCTTTATAACACATTAAAAATACAGACTTCTGAATATACCCCCCCTTTTTATTAATAATTACATCTTACATCTTTACATTACATTACATTAGGAATTGATTGTGTGTGTGTGTGTGTGGTTGTCTGAGAGTGAGAAAGAGAAAACATACTAGTGGGAGGGATGGGCTTGGTGGCTCCGATCAAATTGTTAAGGCCCCCCAGGCGCCCCCTGGTGGCCCCCTGGTGGCCCCCGGCCCCCACTTTGAAAACCACTGTCGGAGCCTATTTTTATTCATTTTATGAAATATGGAACAAAGACACTACCGACTACACCCTTTTACGCTGTCAGGAAAAAAAGGACATTTGTTCAAAACATTATACTGTTGTTATAGTGTTCTTGCTTGAACAGGACATTTTGTCAAGCAGACAGATTGCAAGGAGGTATGTAGCTACTGCATTAGAGAAATGTGTTTACAAAAAAAAAAAAGTAAAGAGGGAAAGCAAAAACGGCCTCGGTTAAAAGGCAGTAAGGATGAGTAAGAGGCCCAAACTGCTGCTTTTCCAGAGCCGTGAATGCGGCTGCTGCGTCGGACTGGGGAAGTGCGATGGAAAGGAAAGATGGTCCCGATCGCACTTTACTGCTTGTACAGGAAGAACAGTCTTATATATCTTTTGTGTTCGGGACACATCGATCCATGCGTGCAGTCCAGAGAATTGCACACGCGTTCTCACACACACACACACACACACACACACACACACACACACACACACATATATCTTGTTTACCAAAGAAAGTTAATGCAGCTCAGCATAAGACCATGGTATCCCGCCAATATTCATTTCAGATAGCGCATAAGCAATTTCATCCCATAAATTAAAAAAAACAGACATCTGAGTAATGATGATGACTATTCTATAACATCATAACTCTGGTATTGTCGTGCTGTCAGTTTTTCATAAGCCAGATTAAAATATAGTTGTGTTGATGGGAAGTAATTTATTAAAAAGTGCCATTAGGCTTATTTACAACCTGATCCTGGTTTCCTGCCAGTAATACCATTAACTGCAGTGTTGAAACTCATTATGTGATAAAATACACAATAGTAATTGTAAAACAACAAAGGTGCATTGTGTGTATGTGTATGTGTGTGTGTGTGTGTGTTGTTGAGAATGAGATGCCCGTGTTTGTTGGGCCTCTCAGGCTGCCGTAGGGCCACAGTATGTGTTCCCACTGCAGAGCATATGGCCAAGGACAAGCCAAGTGTGATCTCACCCAGTCCTGTGTATACAGCGCTGAGACTCGCCTCAGCAGCACTACTGGCCTCGTAAACTGACCACATTATCCTGACTCATACTGTGCCCAAAAACACTGGATAATCATCACAATTAAACCTCAGAGTCACATTTATTCCAATGAGACGAGTGGTTCGTGCTGTGGGAAATGATTAACTGTTCTCTCTTCCCTGCTACGTACAATCTGGTCACCCCCCCTGAGCACTTTTCTGACCCCTCAGCCTTAATCGCCATGATCACGGTTGCCATGCTCAGCCAAAATGTCATCATAGTGTAAACAGGCACGAGCAGAAAACGAGTCTACAGATTGACATCAGTTCGCAGTGTGTTTAATGTGATCTTTAAAAACTAATGCCAAATATTGGTGTAGAGATTAGCCGGAGTTATATTTGCTCAGGGATTATATGGAATTAGATTATCTCATGTCAGAGAGAACTCCTGCGCTGGTTTATCACAGCGGTTAATGATGTTCCCTTTTATTCTACACTATTGTAGTGAAGAAAGGAGTGCCGGATTTGATTTGATTTCGTTACACATATTCCAGAGGAGCTTGTTTAAATGAGCTGTATTGTCCTGTTCACGCATGATATGAACAGGTATTTGCTTTTGATCACATCTGTGTGACAAAATCAACAAGCAAATAGTCACGAGCGACCAGTTTAAGCCCTGTACAAGGTGAGAGCTACAGCGAGACACAGAGCACACAGGTTCCCCCGCACCTGCAGCTCCACAGGCTTGCTCTCGCTGGTGTCAGACAGTTGGAGATACGGTGTGTGTTCGTTAGGGAAATCTCAGCATAGCTTTTCCTCTAGCTCTATGACAGGTGTACCGCAAGCTGATCAGATGCTTGAGTAACATGCACACATGTCCCTGTGGGTATGGGAGCCAAGATGTAAGGCTCCCTCCTTGGGATTCAGCCCCTTAAATGACACATTCAGTCATGCTGTAGGAGAACGAGTGAGGATAGACATGTGAGAGTGAGTATGCGAGCGTGGGTTAGATAGAGGCCCTTAGTGAGTTGAGCTGCAGCTGGAAGGCACCATTAGGAGGAACTGGGAGGCATTTGAATAAATCGAGTCATTAGGTAGCCGTTTGTGAGAGAGCCGTCACCACCTGACAATCCAGCAGTGCCAGCTCTCTCTCTCTCTCTCTCTCTCTCTCTCTCTCTCTCTCTCTCTCTCTCTCTCTCTCTCACACACACACACACACACACACACACACACAGCCACTCTTCCTCTTACGTGCCCTCCTGTGGTTCTGCAGGGCGTCACAAACCTGTTTCCTAACATACAGGCCTTCTGGTGAGCCAGACTCACACTGTCACTCCTATCAGTTTCACTGCCTTTCATTTTTTACTTTTTTATTTGCTGCATATGGCCAAGAAAAATGTTCAACATATGGAGACTATTGTTGCTGTACACATAACTCGACTGTTAATGACAGTGCATGATGTGTTTGTGTTAACCTTATGACGAAGACTACGTCTCTTTGCCTACATGCCTGGAGCGTTGTGTTCTTAAGAAACGATTTGAGAAAAGACTAAGTTAACACGGAAGTGGATAAATACTGTTTAGAGCGCAGGCATTAACTTATAAAAATGCTGATATTCACAACTTGCAACCAAATTATTATGCATAATAATTACAGTGGTGTTCACTGATCACACAGCCCATAAATGAAATATGTTATTTAATGAATTATGTATCAAAGCTGTGTGTGTGTGTGTGTGTGTGTGTGTGATTGAGCGAGAGAGAGAGAAGGAAAAATGGCCAGTTCAGTAAGATGTGAACCACAGGTGGATATGCATGATTCATCGAGCGATGAAAGACTAAACAAGCTGCATACGAACGAATCTATAGGATGCCGTTTGATTTACCGTACACGGCATGTGGTTTAAACAGGCCTTGAGAGTCAATATGCAGAAAAGCCTTTCTTTCTTACACAAATATTAACAATAATGCAGGAAGTTTCTGTTTTCCAGAGGCTAGAATATATATACATATATATGCGAAGCAGCTCTCCACAACATGGAGCGATTCAGATACGTTATTTTGTTGTTTTCTATTCCAAGCCCTAAATCGTTGTCGTCAGTCAAACTAATTCTGTAGTTTGTTGCGTGCTGGCGCTGTTTGGATTGTTTTCTTTGGTTAAGGGATGCCACCGAGGGGGTTTAACACTTCAAAGCACGCTACGCTGAACATGGTGTATGCCTGAGGTCTCAACTACACAAACACATGCAGTGTTTAAGGGGTGAAACACACTCACACACATCATTAAGTAATATAATAAAGCAGCAGGGAAAGGGGGGGGGGGTCTAGGACTGAGAGATTGCTCCACTGTAAAGAAAAGAATAGTTAAATATTATGCCATAAATGAATTTTCTATTAACTCCTTTGCACAGTTGTATGAACCGGTGAACTTTTCTTTAATCCCTGCATTTAATTACAGCGCATATAATCAAAAGAGCTCAGGATGTAAAGCAGCGGAGAGAGAACACGCAGGAGAAAGATCACACTGTACATCAGGGGTACATCTGCATCTGCCCTACACATCTGGCATTCTGCAGTAGTCTTATACTTGCTTTTAACCATACAAGATGGCTGCAACACATACGCAGAAATCGCTCATTGTGTTGTATGAGTACATCCTCATAAACTACCAGCATGAGTTCACAAAATACAGCATAAGCCTTGTGGGAAGTATGCCGCGATGTGAAGTGACGCCAGCAGAAAAACAGGACGGTAACCATGACGATGGTGGTCAAGACGCAAGCTGAGTTTACTGACATTTATATCATTTCTTCAGTGCAACAAATTTACATCCCAGATCTGATAGTGTGTAATCATTCACGTTACCTGTCGGCAAGGAAACAGTGACCTAATGCCCCCTAGTGGATACCACTTTAACTCCTCCAGGTGCACAGAAAGTACGCAGACGACTATATAAATTATGCTGCCTGTGTAATGACAGTGTGAACACACACCAGCTGTGTGAACACCAGCTTTAGTGTTCTCACTGCGCAGTACATTAAGTAAATTCTTAGGTTGTGTACTGTCCATATCCGAACAACTCCTTATGTTTGACCTATCTGTTTCTCACACCCATATCGTCTAAAGAAATGAAGTAAATTAAGCTGAGCTGTGTTAGATACAGATGAAGGAGACTACAGGATGAGGGTTGGGAAGCAGGAGGTTTCTTAAATGGACCTCAGCATTTTTGTAAATGAAAACTTTGGAGAAACCATTTGATATTAATTAAACTGTAAGTTATTTTTTTTAGGAAGGGTATGTATTGATACATGTATACATGCGATACACGTGCACTAATGTCATTTAATCACATCTGTCTTAGAAACACATTACAGCCATAAGCCTTTTTAAAATTCTCTTTAAGACGATGAATTAAACATTCAGTCCCGTGTGTCCAAGCTTTTGACTGGTGTTCTTTTGGTGTCTGAGAGAAAGAGGAGCAGACCATGAACAGTGGAAGACAGAGAGAAGGAGAGACTGAGGAAAGAGCAGCAGAGAGATCTATTCTCGCTGGCAGCCTTAACAAGCTGGATTAAATTGCTAGTCGTTTATGTGCCTGTGACAAATCTATTTATATAATACTTTTGATAGCTATAGATTGGTGCAGTGGTGCAACTTAAAAGGTGGAGAAAAATGAACTTTCGAAGCTAACATGGCGGCTGGAGGTGGCTGTTAACCTGCACTCTAATGAGCTGCCTGTGACAGTGGGAGGTAAACACACACACTCAGACTGAGAGAGAGAGCTGCTCACTTACCACATCTAACACACCACTACATCATGGACAGACTTTCCTGTGAGGATGAGCTGTTATGAGGTCTTCCATTGTAAAACAGGAATCCCACAATATATATATATATATATACACACACACACACAGTGTTTGAATCAGTGTTTCTGAAATGTTGTGTGTGTGTGTGTGTGTGTGTGTGTGTGACCTTGGAGTGGTGGCGCTGGTTAAACAGTGTGTCGGCGAGGCCGCTGGAGCGTGTCTGTGCCGATTATGAATGTTTCATTACTGCCACCTCAGCCTTTAGCGCTGAGCCTTCCTCTAAAGTGCACTGACAAATCCTCTTTCTTCCTTCTCCTGCTTTTTTTTAACTTCCACTACCTCTCCATCACTCTCTCTCTCCTCCACTCACTTTCTCTCTAATTTTTTTATCCACATTTTTTTCAGCCACCTCCACCCCATCCTTTCTTCCTCTTCTCTCATTAATTTGTACTCTTCCTTTCTTTCGCTCCCTCACTCTCTCGTTGTGATGAATCTCCAGACAGAAGGGAATAATTGTACTTGAGCCCAAGTGCTCATTTTTTCTCATGTTTTGAAAGCTGTGGCAGGTATGAGTTCTCTCCTCTCTTTTCCCAGTCACTGCGCAGCTTCCTCACAAAGGGAAAATGACATAAATCAAAGTGCCCAAGGTCAGTTTGGCTAAAGAGATCTTGGCCCTTTTCTGCTGCAATAGAGATGAATAGAGATACAAGAATGAGAGGTAAATTTTATATATATATATATATATATATATATATATATATATATATATATATATATATATATATATATATATATATTTCTCTATGTACATATAATTTACCTCTCATTCATGTATCTCTATTTTATATATGTGAAAAATTGTCTTAATTGTATAGACTTTTGATCTTTGGTTCAAAACATTCACAACAATACTCTGCTCTCATGGATATCAAACAATTGCAAACAAAACACAGGTTTATAAAAAATCTTTGTTAAATATAGGTGTGCAACAATTATTGGCACCCTTTTAGACAATACTTTGTGCTACCTTCCTTTGCCAAGATAACTGATATCTGAGTCTTGTCCTATAATACCTGATGAGGTTGGAGAATACATGGAAAGGGATCTGAGACCATTCCTCCATACAGAATCTCTCCAGATCCTTCAAATTTCGAGGTCCACACTGGTGGTCTCTCCTCTTCAGTTCACTCCACAGGTTTTCTGTGGGTTTCAAGTCAGGGGACTGGGATGGCCATGGCAGGACCTTGATTTTGTGGTCAGTAAACCATTTTTGTGTTCATTTTGATGAATGTTTTGGATCATTGTCCTGCTGGAAGATCCAACCACAGCCCATTTTAAGCTTTCTGGCAGAGGCAGTCAGGTTTTCATTTAATATCCGTTGATATTTGGTGTCCATGATGCCATGTATCCTAACAAAATGTCCAGGTCCTCTGGCAGAAAAACAGTCCCAAGACATTAAAGAACCACCACCATATTTAACCATGGGCATGAGGTACTTTTCCATATGGCTACCTCTCTGTGTGCACCAAAACCACCTCTGGTATTTATTACCAAAAAGCTCTATTTTGGTTTCATCTGACTATAGAACCCGATCCCATTTGAAGTTCCAGTAGTGTCTGCCAAACTGAAGACGCTTGAGATTGTTTTTGGATGAGAGTAGAGGCTTTTTTCTTGAAACACTTCCACGCAACTTGTGGTGATGTAGGTGACTTCAGATTGTAGTTTTGGAGACTTTCTGACTCCAAGATGCAACTAACTTCTGCAATTCTCCAGCTGTGATCCTTGGAGATTTTTTGACCTCTCGAAGCATTCTCTTCACAGTGCATTGAGACGATATAGACACACGTCCAAATCCAGGTTGAGTCATAACATCTCCAGTTGACTGAAACTTCTTAATTATTGCTCTGATGGTGGAAATGGGCACACGGTGGCTTAGTGGTTAGCACGTTCACCTCACACCTCCAAGGTCGGGGGTTTGTTTCCCACCGTGGCCCTGTGTGTGCGGAGTTTGCATGTTCTCCCCATGCTACGGGGATTTCCTCCGGGTACTCCGGTTTCCTCCCCCAGTCCAAAGACATGCACGGTAGGTTGACATTGGCATGTCCAAAGTGTCCGTAGTGTATGAAAGGGTGTGTGAATGTGTAAGAGATTGTGCACTGCGATGTATTGGCACCCCGTCCAGGGTGTACCCCGCCTTGTGCCTGATGCTCCTTGGGATAGGCTCCAGGTTCCCCGTGACCCTGAAAAGGATTAAGCGGTATAGAAGATGGATGGATGGATGGAATTCATAGGGGTGACAATAATTGTTGCACACCTATATTTAACAAAGATTTTTTTTTGGATAAACCTGTGTTGTGTTTGCAATTGTTTGATATCCATGACAGTAGAGTATTTTTGTGAATACTTTTAACAAAAGATTGAAAGGTTAGTGAAGGTCACAGTATATATACTTACTTATGTAATGTAAAACTCATTTGAGAGAGCCATACATTTTTGCATTGTTTAAATTGTTTAATGTGCCAATTTTAAAAGCTGTTATTAGAGAGAGGGAGAGAGAGGGAGAGAGAGACAGACAGACACACACACACACACACACACACACACACAGACACTCACTAGCCACTTTATTAGGAACATATGTACATCCATGCAGTTATCTAATCAGCCAATCATGTGGTGGCATGCAGATACAGGTAAAGAGCTTCAGGTAACGTTCACATCAAACATCAGTATGAAAAAAAAGTGTGATCTCTGTGACTAATTGTGGCATGGATATTGCTACTAGAAGGGCTGCTTTGATTATTTCAGAAACTGCTGGTCTCCTGGGATTTTCACACAACAGTCTCTAGAGTTTACACAGAATGGGTAAAACAGAGGGTCTGCAGGCTGAAACAGCTTGTTGATGAGACATCGGAGGAGAATGATCAGACTGGTTTGAGCTGACAGGAAATCTGTAGTAACTCAAATAATCACTCTTTACAACTGTCGTGAGCAGAAATGCACACACACAATGCATAAAAACTTGAGGTGGATGAGCTACAACAACAGAGGATCACATCAGGTTCCACTCCTGTCAGCCAATAGCAAGAATCTGAGGATATAATGGGCACAGACTCTCCCAAACTGGACAGTTGAAGACTGGAAAAAGACCGGATGATTTTGTTTTCTAATCAACTGTCCAGTTTGGGTGAACCTGTGCCCATGATAGCCTCAGATTCCTGTGAAACCTGATGTGGGCTTCTGCTGTTGTAGCCCATCCACCTCAAGGTTCGATGTTTTGTGCATCCTGAGATGCTTTTCTGCTCAGCACAGTTGTAAAGAGTGATTATATGAGTTACTATATCCTTCCTGGCAGCTCGAAACAATCTGGCCATTTTCCTTTGATCTCTCTCATCAACAATGTGTTTCCATCCACAGAACTGTTGCTCACAGGATGTTTTGTTTTGTTTAGTTTTTCGCACCATTCTGTGTAAACTCTAGATATCTGCGAAATTCCCAGGAGATCAGCACTTTATGAAATACTCAAACCAACCTAGCCGGTACCAACACCGATGCCACGATAAAAGTCAGAAAGATCACACTTTTTCTTCATTCTGATGTTTGATATGAACATGAAGCTCTTGCCCTGTATCTGCATGCATTTTTGCTTTGTGCTGCTGCCACATGATTGGCTGACTGGATAACAGCATGAATGTGCAGGTGTTCCTACTAATAAAGTGGACGACGAGTGTACATTTACGCCATTTGACAGATACCCTTATACATTTATCTCATTTATACAGCTGAGCAGTTCAGGGTTAAGGGCCTTGCTCAAGAGTCCAGCAGTGGCAGCTGTATGCAGTGCTGGGATTTGAACTCACGACCTTCTGGTCCACATCTACATATAGAAACATGACAGGCTCTTATATTTTATGTGGCAATAAAAACTGTCACATGATCCATAATAATTCAGATTTTCAAGATTTAAAAACCAAAAGACTTTCAGCTTCCCTGTTGATTAAAAGAACGTGGCAAAATTGCTGCATTGAATGCACCTTAATGTTTACACACATTACTTTTTATACTAAAATCATTTCATTATATAAGCTTTAAAATAAAAGCCAAAACAAATTAAAACCCTTGCTGAACAATGCAGTATTTTCTGCACAGTGAGGTTAAACTATGATTGCTTAATACTAGGTAACGCAATCATCAAAACAGAAACATCAAATACACACCTGCATACATACTGTACGCACACAAGCGCTACCAAAAACAAAAGGTTAAACAGAGAAATACACATTAAAGAAAGATAAAGTGCAGAGACTTAAGTGTCTCATAGGGAAGAGGGTGCTTCAAAAAACTGCCACGTTCCATAATCAGCGAATCTAAAGGTCTGTGAGGAAGAATTCATCAGGAAATGAATATAGACTTTTCATAAACAAATTTAAAGGCAAGCACTGTGGGACAATGACTTGTACAGATTTCTTTTGTGAGCAAAATTGAGATTTTTTTTCTCATTACCAAACTGCCAATATGTACACTGACCCTAAATATCTATCAGCTAAGAGCCGCTCCAGTCCACTCCAGTCAGCTACTGGATTTCATAGAACTAACATCGACTTTATAACAGCACCTAATAAATATTGACCTACATTTTAATCACATGCTAATCTTCAGAGCTGGAGAGATGGCAGTTTATGGTTGGCAGTTGGATGATAAATTCTCCTACTCTCATGCATCTATGGAGTGTATCCTCAGAGAGTGATAGGATTGATTGGAATCATTAAAAATATCTACAGACTTTGGCATTTCACAGGCCAGTAAGCCAATGAAACTTTGAGAATGAGCCGTAATTATTTTCCTACAGCCAATATTCATTTCAAAGTTATAATACACTAAATATACTCCTGGTAAGGATTATTGACCAGCTATATTGTATGCTTCAAGGAGCTGAACATATTAACAAAGCGCAGTGTAAGGAAGTTCACAATTCCAATCGTCACGTTTTATTTCTCGGTAGCGTTATAAACGCTGTTATGAATCGGTGCACAAGCATAATGTTTGTATAGCGATTAAAATACTGTAAAACTGAAGAGACCTGATTGTAACTCATGCTTGGTTTTGTTTCTGGCTAAAGTCACTGTGTAGCTAGAAATAAGTGGCTGTAGTTCGTGGTCTCAAAGCTTCCAATTGTGCTATTATAGCCGTGCTGCCGAGCAGAAGAAGTGTTTTCAGAAAGCCGCACCAGTACAGCAACTGAGTGTTGTTTAAAGCCATGGGGTATTGTAGAAACGAATGAGTTCGACCAGCCTTTTCAAAACTAATTACGATATTTCTTTAAAAAAAATAAATAAATAAGTAAAACTAAACACCAGCAGCAATATTGAGCCAATAAGGTGGAATTAAAAGCTCATTCCTGTGCTGTAATTGCTCCATGAAGTGTAGATATTAAGCACCTGGTCTACAGTATGGCTGTACAGCTTGCACATCCTCGACACAGATGTGTGGCAGAGAAACCAGGAGACAGACTGTTGATGAGGTTGGAGAGAATCCACACAGGTCAGGGAGCAGCTTGTTATTTACTGACAATCTGTAATAAGCACTAATGATAGCTTTGGTACATGACTTGTCATAATTCCCTGCCCTCTCTCTCTCTCTCTCTCTCTCATCCCCCCACACACAGTCTCCTCTCTATTTAAACAAGTAGAGAATGAAAGAGTGATCCAGATTGAGAATGTCACTCTAAATGGGGGGAAATTCAGTACGCGCAGAGCGTGTGTTCAGAGAGAGGATTTTGGTTACACAGAAAGCTGTGCAAACAGGAACTGATACAGTCTTATGGAGGTGTCAGGGGCAGAGCTTGTTACCTCAGAACAACCCCTCTGTCCTCTTCTCCACTCTATACCCTTTAGGGCAAGATCAGATTAACACTTAAAGCATCACATACGTGGTAACAAGCATTAAATAGCTAAATAAACACGTTACAGTTGATCAGTGGCTTGATATTATATACTAAAACCCAACATATTGAATGTGTTTAGTGCTACATGTAGCTGCTGTAGATGATATTCACACCTCAATTATATGAATCATGAAAGTAATTCAAAAACAAACTAATGTCGGAAGCGATACCCTTGGGTTCTGAAGATGCTACTGGACCATATGAAGCTATTGTATGTGTGTGTTTTTGTGTGAGAGTGACTGTCTTTACTGCACAGAGGTTCAAGGTTGGGATTTGAAAAATGGCCTCCTGCACGCCACTGAAAGAAAATGTATTGATTAACTATCAAATGATTCCGATACGGTGATCAATACGGCTTTGTGGGGAAGACCTCAGAGGACCGGCAGTTTCCTTTGAAAAAAGGAGAAAAACATACCCTCATGAATCCTTCAGTGCCTCGCACACAAAAGAAATCTTTATCCTTCCTGTAAGGCATCAGTGGATGCAGTTCTTCTGCACTAACCTGAGATCAGAGTGTAGCTGCTTTAAAGAGATGACTGGGGGTGGGGTTGCTCACAAGTCAGTGGACAGGGCAGTGTACTCACTGCATACAGCCACTTCCATTGTGGATGGTGTGATCCTCTGTAGTGTGTGTACTGTAAGCCTCCCTGCTCTGGCCTCTGTGTAGCTGTCTGTCTTGGACCCTGACTCTGCTGACATTGACCATCCTCATGGTCACCGATGTCTGGTTACCAATGCCAATCAATCCTAGACAGACCTTAGACTCGGATTACGCTCACCAAATATATTGACCCTTCATGCACATTGAGCCAATTCTGAAAGAGAGAAAAGTCTAGTGACTGTCATTTACTATAACACTCAAGCTCTGTATCATGGATCAAACCCACTGTCATATTACTTTCTTATCAAACAGACATTTTAGGCCATATCTGTTTGATCCAGTGCTGCAGCTCTGAATAGAGGACAAGGGATTATTTGTTATACCAGTGACAGTGCCTACAGGTGTGTGGTTGATGTGAGAGTTTATGCTAGGTGGGACAAGCTGGCTGGTGCTCTCAATCTTCTAAACTCACAGGATGGCCAGCAGGGAAAGATGGGGTTGTACCGAGCATCCCAAAAAGGCAAACATTATCATATGTTTAAAAATATTTTTTTTTTGTCCTAAGGTCCCATTTAATACACAGTTCTAACAGGTTACTTTCCCTAGTAGGTCATGTGATTTTTAGCCATGGTTCAAGGTAGGTCTACAGCAGTGGTAACCAACCCTATTCCTGAAATCTGCCTTCCTGTAGGTTTCAGATCCAGCCAAAATCTAACACACCTGTTTTAGTTAATCAAGAACTTCTTAAGGCAGTGATTATATGGGCAGGTAGGCACGATTATGGTTGAAGCTAGTCTTCAGGTAGGTAGATCTCCAGGAACAGGGTTGGTGACCACTGGTCTACAGGGACCGTGTCAAAAACAGCATCCTACAAAATGTTCAGAGATAGCTAGATACATGTCCCAGCTTGGGTCTCTGTCTTGAGACAGAGAGAGAGAGAGAGAGAGAGAACAAACGAACGAACAGTACAGCATGGGAGATTTCCTTTCTATGATCAGGCCATTTGCAAACAATATAGTGTGACACCTGGCTGGCCCAGAAACTCCACATCTGTGTTCCCACGTTATCTGCTCTTATCCAGTATCATGTCTAGCCTATAGGATCCAGCACATACACTCGCTCTCTCCCTCTTCCACTCATGCTTTAATACCGCTTCAGGTTTACACGCTTCACATCATTAGCTAACCTGCCTCAATATCAGACAAAAACAAGCAATGTCTCATCTCCCTCCCCACCTCTCTCTCTCTCATGCGCCCATTTATTACACAGTGACATTTTTACTGCGTCTCTAGGTTCTATCCTCCACCATTCAGGAAGGAGCTGGAGAGAAACAGAAAAGGAGAGAGAGAGCACAGAGGAGAAAGGATTCAATCAGAATTGGATTAATATAAAGAGCAAGTTATTTAGTTTGGAAGATTGGCTGACACAGATTGGCTTTTTGTGGCTACCTGGTGGAGAGGATTGAGACACGTTTCTCAGAACATCCTGGCCATCTGGTGGGAGGCTGATGTTAGAACTGTGCTGGTGTGTGTACTGTCTCCGTGTTGCATCACAGTTTCCTTGCACAGTACTGTGTGTGTGAGAGAGAAGAGATAGGCCACCTGCACTCAGGACCCATGCAACGTAAGTTGCACCTAAGAACACCACCAAGACAGTGTGTGAAAGAATGTGTGGGTGAGTAAGTGTGTGAGAGAAAGGTGCTCTATCTAACCGGATGATACACAGGATATATTTGCTGCTTTGAAGGGTTTTTCCAGGGTCTCTAGCGCATGTCTTGTCCTCTCAGGGTCTGAGTCTGGACCTGTCTGTATGCACTGTTGATTCCACTGGCTGCCCAAGCACAAAAACCCACGTCAGCTCTGCTGTATGATTGGTTTCTTCATGTGTCGATTACTCTGCTGGAGCGAATAATGTGTGTGACAGGTGGTTTGTTTATGGAGTTGTTCCGGGTCATGGTCAAAGCGCTGCTAAACACACAGGCACTCACAGTCACACACAGCACAGCTCATTGAGCTACAACTGACCAATCCACACAGTGCACACACAGTGTTGATGGACACTACATCACAATGCCTGGCTTTCTATCTCCTCTGAAGTGAAGATATCTAACAGAGTGCCATGATCTCTAACTGCATTTGGATTTAAACCTGAAATGGGCATGGCCTAAACAAGAACATTTGTTTGTCGTTTATTTAACAAAAATGAAAAAGAAGTTAGAAATGCCAGCACTGTCTATGAATTCTGGCTCTGGCAGTTGCTCATACTCGAATACACTCGAATTTATAACTGAGAAGTGTGCGTGACTGTTTTTAATCCAACTCACGTTTATTTGTTGTTTGTACCTGCTTCAGATATTTTCTAAAGAATTTAGTTCTATTTCCCAATATATAAACACACCTAGTACCCTAACCAAGTACCCAACCTTGACTAGACAGTTACGAAGGACTGCTGCACGTTCATGTTGATGAAAATGGTCTTTGTCCTGCGACATAAAAACCTACTAAATAACAATCTTTCTAGATCACTGGTCACCAACCCTCTTCCTTCAGCTCTACCTTCCTGCAGGTTTCATCTCCAACTAAACTCTAACACACCTGTTTTAGTTGATCTTCAGGAAGGTAGATCTCCAGTAACAGGGTTGGTGACCACTGCGCTAGGGCATATCTATTACACTTCCTAGACTTATCTGCATTCGTATCCATTTAAAACACATTATCTGCTCAATTTGTTTAGAGTATTCATATTTGCTTGCATCCCTAGTTCTAATCAAGGCTTCTCTGCACATTTCACGCAAAATGTTTGATGATCTGGGCTAAGTGTAATTAACTGCACTAACAATTATCAGAGTTATTAGGAAGTGACCCCTAATATAATCAGTGATTACGTATGGTAATATAGACACCTGGTACAAGTGCTAGATCTCAGATACAGGCCAAGGCACAACTAATAAATACACTTTGTAGTGGTTTGGTTGATTGGCAAACTCGTTATATGTAGATGACCACATTGCAATATGAATACAGATGGAACCGTTGATACTGTACAACTTAAACGTATTGGGTTAGTGTACTGTGAGCGGTCCTGTACTAATGATCGCAGTTTTGTAAGATTTGTGTAAGCTGACTCTCGGCTCTAAAATATCATATGTATGAAATTCAAATAAATTGCTACCACTCAGACATTTCCTACAAAGTCTTTGAGAGTGTGGGTTGATCAAATAAATTGTCAACAACAAAAATGTGTCTGAATCAAAGTGTAATTAATCTTTATTTGTTTCTCCCCATCCAGGTCCCACAACACTGGAATGCTTCTAGCTCAGACTGACCCATGGCACCAAGACTGCCCCAAAGCACAACAGTCAACCTGCAAAGAAAGGCAAAGAACAGGGAGAAAAGGAGGAAAGTGGAGAGGAAAAAAAAGAGATCTGGTGCCATTCTTCAGTCTTTGCCACCTTCTCTTCTTCTGCTGAATTTTCTTTCTTCTTGAGTTGGTTGTCAGCAAATGAAGACCAGCTTTTACAGGGAAAAATGCTTTCGAAAACATTCACAAAACTAAAAGGACAAGAAAAAAAGGAGTTCGAGAGGAACGTTCCACCTGAAATTTCTTAAGACTGCAAGACTCTTCCCTTCAGCCAGCACTGGCGCTCCTGTTGTCCTCAAAGATGCTGCTTCATTGTAATTAGCATTAACATAGAATTTTGTAAACGTTCACTGTAGACTGGATCTGGAGTCTTCGGGCAGATGGGGGTCAGAAATTAGAATAATATCCAGAAACATATGCTAATTAGAACAGCACTCGATGTATATTATGTACAGCATATCTATACAGACCAGTTCTTTTCAGTGGTTGCGTATGTAAATAGACAGCATACATAATGCTTCCTCTACATCGTCTCTGCACCTTTAGTACAACATTTACTCGTTCACGTTGATTTGTACAGATGGATGGGCAATAATGACAATTTTGAAATCCTGATATTTTAGATGAATTTTTTTTGTGTTGAGTGCGCTATGAGAATCCACTTTAATACATTTTATTTTCCACCACCCATAGCTAGGAAACTTGGTGTTCGTTGTGGATTACAGAACAGTGTACAGTGTTCTAGCGGTAGCTCTAATCACCTTACAGAAGAAAGATGAGAAACCCATGTGGCCTGGGACTTACAAAAGAGAAACAGTACAAATCACTCACTCTCTCTCTCTCTCTGCTTCCATCTGTCGGTCTAGCAGACTGAATTCTTGCTCTCTGATAACTGCCTGCCTACTATGAAATTCCCTTTCCTCTTTTTTTGCTCTTTATTATCTCAGCCCTCCTCATGCATGGTGATGAAGCAATCAGTTGCAGTGATGGTTGAGCAGGTAAGCCATGCTGGGCTGAGGGATTATAGCGTGGTGGAGGTCGTGCGGTCACAGTGCCTGGGGGCCGCCGGATCGCTCCTGCACCAGTCTCTCACTGAGCTCCCACAGGCTGAGGGCACTGGAATGGTCCTGGGCCTGCGCTGACGGCACACAGCGGAAACAGTTGTTGAAGTACATCCCACCCAGGCCTTCCAGCTCAGGAGCCACTGCACAGTACACCGTAGTGGCTGCACCCTGTTGCTGCAAAAAAAACCCAACACACACACACAAAAAAACGAAAAAACAGAAATCATGATGTCAAAACATAAACAGAGCATGAGCAAGGACATTTTCAAAGGGTGATATAAAAGAGACATTGGTTTGATCATGTACAATTCCTACAGAAGCTTCTAGAGTGATTAACGGCAAAGACGAAGATTCGAGGCCTGTCAAAAAGATCCTGAGGGAAGTTCGTTTAGACAGGCGGCAAGCCACAGCCTCAGTAACCAGACTGACAACGGAAGGATAAAGAGGCTGTGAGTGTGTACATACAGACTTTCTAACTCCACTGTACACAGGATCAATGGCGTAAAGACACTGCATGCTGTCATGTAAAAATGACTGACACATTCATAGTCCTGAAACTGAGCCAATGCAAGTTTTTTTTTAAAGACAGAGTGGATATAAATGATGATGGAATGCGATTGTCATGTACTGACAAAACACTGCACGCTGCGTCTTTTCTTATGTACCGTATTTCAGGGAGGAAATGCTGGAATTAAGGGAAATTTGGCTGGCTTTATAATCTCTTTGCAGAAGAAACATGAAACTCGGTATATGTGTATGTACTATACATAGGAGGCTTCGCTCTTTGGTTATCGCCTTGAACAAAGAACACATGCAGGCTACAAAAACTGTCCGTTCATCTGATGTCAAAAGAATTTCACCACATTCAAATGAAAACTGCTTCTCACTGCTGTAAACACACACACACACACACACACACACACACACACACACACACAGACTCAACTACAGCTAGAGGAACAGAGTGAAGTCCTTTTGCTAGGAGTAGTTTCATGGCCATGTTACTAAGGTCAAATAATATCTGTGTGTGTGTGTGTGTTGCCTTTCTTATTACCGCTGCTTGCTTTCAGTCAGTCATTTCGATTAGCATGATGTGTTAGGATTGCTCCATTGTAACATTTATACCAAAAAAAACAACCAGCTTGTCCGGTAGTCCGTCTCCGACAGAGGCACAGCTTTTCTTCCACATGACTTAGTACCATAGGTTTGGCCTTTTTTTTTTTTTTTTTTTTTGGAGGTGACGGAAAGATGGAGGAGGAGAAGAAAAACATGTCAGATAGAATTAGAGCACAGTCGTGTTTCATGCCCCTCCTCGTGGTAGAAAGCTGCCGCTGGTGCTTCACATGAAACTCTGCAGGAGACTTGAAATGGGCCTGTTCTTTATCTTCCAATAGCACCGGTGTTGTGCGCCTCTCAAAAGCCAAGACCAATGTTTAGGAGCAATCGGCTGGCAGGCATTGAGAGAAACTTGTACTCCTGGCTCCCGGCACACACACACACACACACACACACACATACTCACACAGTCACACAGCACAAAGACTCAGCCTTGTTTAAGCAGACGAATCCACAGCTGTAGCCCAAGCTGGTGAAGTCTGTAACAGCATGCTGGTTAGGCGCGCGCACGCACACACACACACACACACACACACACACACACACACACACATTATGGGAAGAAAGCCAAGGCTGTAGCCAGAAATTCTGAGAGGAATTTTATTTCCCTCCTCTTGAGCTAAATGCCTGTGTGTGTATGTGTGTGTGTGTGTGTGTGTCTGTGTGTGTGTGTGTGTGTGTGTGTGTGTGTGTACCTGAATGCCTTTTGAAGTACGCAGATGTCGCACATTCCTTTGGTTAGCGAGTCAATAAACATGACATCAAAAGGATGCATCTTTCTGAGTCTTACCTGCTTTTGGAATGATAAGTTAATACACATTTGAAGGCGGAAATATAAAAGGATATAAAATGTCACTCAATCTTTCCAGTCCATGCAGCCACGCTGTTCAATATGCAGACTCGGACCAGACGGTATTTACTCATCGGGTAATTACATTTCTAGGGTGATATGCCGAAAGCTCTAAAACTCTTTCAACTTAAGTTTTTAAACGTAGACAAAAAAAAAGGAAAGGAAGAAAGCGCTGTAGAGTTGAAAGTTAGTAAACTTGGCATCATTTTGGAGCAATTCATTTAAACTGAAACGAAAAAAAAAGGAGACGAAAAGACAGAGCACACAAAATGCAGTTAAAAACAACTAAACTAGGTTGGGGGGGGGGGTGAAACATCTGACACCCTTGTCATCTTGCCTAGCTGTCTTTATTACACCTGTACGTGTAGCCAACTCCAGCTTCATACTCCATACGGCCAAATATTTACACATCATGTAGACAAGGCCACTTCATCAATCTCTTTACTGCATGTGCAACCACCCTGGAAATCTTGTTTTTGGATTAAGCAAAGAGGGTGCAGGTAATAAGAGTCCATCATCCTGTTCCACAAGGCCATTTGTCAGCCTGTAGTGCGCAGGCACAGAGAGGTTAGAGGAAGTTAATAAATTACCTTTCTCACCCTCACCCTCTCCTCCTTACCCCACCTATCTCCTCTGTGGTAAGGGGACTGGCAGTGACTTCCTGTATCCAAGCCTGAGTTAGTGGCTCTACATTTCTGCAACAAACGAAAAAATCTTCACTACTAACTCTCAAAAATAAAGGTTCTTCAATGGTTCTTTACAGCACCATAGGTTCTGCAAAGAACCTTCTTCTCATCATGAGCCTTTTTTCATTGTATAGGATTCTTGAGTTGAGCTATATGGTTCTTTGGAGAAGTTCTTTATGTTTCATTATTGGTTCTTCAGAGCAGTGTATTGGTTCTTCAAGCTATCATCCCTTCACAGGTTAAAGTGAACCCTAAAAGGTTCTTTGTGGGACTGGAAAAGGTTCACACTTTGGTTCCTTTAAGCACTAACCATACCACTAACTACAGCTAAAAACCCTTAGTCTTTCTGAGAACTTATGATAACATGGTTCCTTGTGGCACTGCTGTGAAGAACCATTTCTCGCTTCTTTAAAGCACCAGTAAATAGATGGTTCTCTAAAGAACTTAAAAGTAAAAGGTTCTTTATGGAAACGGGTTCTCCTATAGCATCAACCCGAAGAACCCCTTTGGTTCTAATTGAAAGCTTTATTTTTAAGAGTGTAACTCCTAAACTCCTAACTAAAACTCATGCCGATGAGTAAAACGATACAGAAACAACACAATCCCTCGAACACTTGGAGGCTTATTATATATAAAGATGGAACGGTTTAAAGTATACAGAACAGTCTCTGGACCTGACTGAGCTCTTCGTGTGCCCTTGTTTTCACCTCTGCTTGATTGCAACTAGTGCACATACAGTACGCCATTACAGTAGTGTGTAATGTGTTCTGCATTGAAGCGAGGTAAAGACTAGCATGACTGAGATTATTCACTGCTAATGGGGTTTCGGTGCTACATCCAGTTCTGTGCTGCCAGACAAAGGCATTGGAATGAAGAGGAAGTTGTGCTAAAGTGCTTTAACCCTTCCTCAAAGCTGAACTTAACGAAGAAAAATTGAAAAGCTGGACGGTTAAGTCCCAACAAATGTAGAGTCACACTGCGGCTCTGGTGCAGCGCTACAGAACAGCTTACGTGACTTTATTGCGGCGATCTCTGGCTGAATTACAGCTCCGTGCACATGTCTACAGGCGACTACAGTGCTTTTATGGAGCGCTGTACCTTGTTTACATTTGCACTGTACTGTATTCCTCTCAGAAGTCTCTCTACTAAATGAATTCTACCATTGATCCGCAAAGAGCCAGCATCCGAACGCTCTCAGTTTTAGCATTCGGAGGCGCGAAAGGTCTGTGAGAAACTCTGTGTGTGAGCGAGAAGGTGAAATGACACTGTCAGGCAGAACAAGAGGGATGCAATCTTACTGCTGTTATGCTCAACCCCTCACCACTTGACCTTGGTGACCCGTTTGGGGCGATAAGCTTTATGAGATATCGCATTAACATGCAAAACCACCCACCGCTGCCATTTATCACACGCTGCCCTGTTTAGCAAAGAGCAGGAGAGAGAGAAGGGAAAGACACAGAGAAGGGGAGAGAGAGGAGTAAAGAGCTTGGTGTATATTTGTGTAAAAGTGTACATTTTCTTGTTTATCTGTGTATGCCCATGACGGGCATTTAAAATCATGAATAGTGTTTATTTTATTTGGTTTTATTAGGGTAGCACACATTTTGCAGCAATACTGATAGCAAACCAAAGCAAATGAAACTAAGATCAGTTATAAACAAGCTCAAATCTAAGACAGAAACATATACATTTAACAAGACAGACCTCGGTTTGAAATTCACATTTAAGCTTTAAGCTCTTGCAATAAAGCTGTCTGCGGACTTTCCTGAGGAATCCATTCAAGTCTTCCAGTACTGTTTTTTTTATTGATTTTTTTTTTCCTTTGGGATTCAATCAAAATCTCATGCAAACTATCCAAACGAGCAGCTTTAATTTCGCAATAAACATTAAGTGTGTATTTCTGGGGTTTTTTATGTTTAGAATTAGTTCTAAGTACTTTGGCATTGTTAATGTTTTTGTTTCGTTGTAAATGCTTTAAGTACTTAAGATTGATCTGGCACGTCACCTCCAAGTCACTGAATGCACATACTGAACTATCAGGCTGTATGTACTGTACTATAATGTAAGTTTAATAATCGTCTCCATGATATGCTGGGAGTCTTGTGCTGGGTGACGGTTTGTAGTTGAGACACACGTAGATCCCTTTTGTAAACCCGTGTCCTCCCGATAGGCCTCTAGTGCTATGTGCCACAGACCCTTTACAGCATTTTTCCTATATTTATACTCCAACATTTCGTAACCAGTGTAGAATGAGTATCTACGGTATGTAGCAGCGCTGCTAATGAACTCTTATCTGTTAATGACCGTAACGGGTCAACTGTTGTTTTCTCACGTGACATAGACCCCCCCAGTCATCTTCCAAAAAATGTAAAGATGTCCGCCATCTCTGTAAATAAGTGTAGATACCAAACAGCTATGCATGCTGATATTCTAGCAATTATTTCAGGTACTTTTATAATCAAAGTCTCATGTGGCATGTGCTAAAAAAAACAAAAACAAAGAAAGAATAAAAAAAAAATAGAAACAATTATTAGCTCATAAAAAAAAAAAAAATGTGAAAAATTGTGACATTTTTAAGTACTGTAAGTGGTTGTTTCCTTTGCCTGTCATCCCCATTGTGTTTTTGTTTCTTGTAAAACTTGTCTTTACATTTGTAAAGGTTAGGGTTGAGGCAAATAGTCAGGACAAAAACGGAGAAGCAGTGAAGGACCACATCTGAACTTTTTGAACTCGGTGCCAAGCAACAACAAGACAATTGTAGGTAGAAAAAGAGGCTTAAAATAAGCGAATTCTTATTAATATGGCAATATTTGTTGTGTTTCATAAGTTTATGAAAAACATCTGCAATGTGCATTAATAACACCAGATGCAGATATGTTCCTTTATTGCCCAAGTGCCAGAGCCAAAATAATGACCAGTGAGCTATAATTCTGTTTCCTTTATTTTATAAGGAGCACTTAATATTTTCAATAAGGTTACTGAAACATATTTATAGTAAACTTTTAAAGTTTACTTGCAACACACTGCACCACGCGGTCACATGACGGTCGGCTTCATACAAACCCAAAAGTGTTATGATTTGCCTCAGCCCTGTGTGTTGAAATGTACATTCTTATTCAAATGAAATATTCTATGAAGGGGAAGATGTATCCTATGGACGGAGACGGTTTTTTAGGAATGTTTATTTTTCATTCATGATGATCATGATAGTTGGAGGTGTCTGATTTTTAATCTGTGCTAAAGATATTTTAAATTTAATAAATAATCATTGTAACAAGATCTTCTCTGGCTGCTTGTTTTTTTTTTTCCTGTGACGGTATGTATTTAACCCATTTTAGAACAGTACACTGTAATCCAGAAAGATCCTGACACACACGTTCTGTGGTCACCGTGCCATTTCACACACTTCTAAGGTTCTCTCTTCGCACAGCACTGATGCATTTTTAACAGCGGTACTAAGCTGAGTAAATGATGCCCACAATAGTGCCAACTGCTTGGCAGTGCATCACCTCCGGCCAGCCATACCTCCCCCTAGAGTCACCTCCTTTATCTGCTGTGTCATCACTTCCCCCCGGATCCAAAGCGCTGTGTAAACCTGACACAATAGACCTCCGGCACCCGGTAAGCTTCCTGACATCACCAGAGTCAATCTCAGGGGCCTTCAAATAGGGCTCAACAACAATAACCTTTTGAGTAACTTTCCCGAACATGCATTACACCTACTGTAGTCATAGACTTCGTGTGACTTATTCAAGAGAAAAATCACAGCTGGCTGTGTGTGTGTGGGGGGGGGGTGGAGGGGGGGGGTTTAATCGCTGAGACACCTCTAACAACATTACAGATTTCCAGCCTTCTGCTAACATCTAAGTAGCAACCGTCGGTGGTATAGTCTAGTGTACAGTGGAATGTGATGCAGGCTGTTGACTCCTGGAGGCATAAAAGAGTTCAACAGCACATTGAATGATTTACAAAAACAAAAAAAACTTTCACTTAGTCCTAACTCCATTACCATACAGCACAAAGGAGCCAGAACTGTAGAGCATTTACACAGTTCCTCCTTTCGCTTTATTGTTTACCTTTGCAGTCAATGTGGCTGCTCTCAGTGAACTGACAGCGCATCTGAGCGTGCTCCAGTCAGCTGTGAGGAGGATTCTGGGTAAAGGGTAAACACCCCTGTCACTTTTTCTCTCTGCCTAATCAACCATCAGTGAAAGGATTTATTCACACACACACACACACAGCTCAGACCACTAAATAGACAAGAACTGGTCCTTTTTAGGGGCTGTGAGTTAGAATGACTAAGACTAAAGCAGTTGCTCTTCACAGGAGATGATCACAACTATATTAATAAACTCATCGTGATTAAGCAAATACGCAGCTCAGTCTGCCATTACTGGTCTAACTATCCCCTGATAGATCTGACCAGGAGACCTGTCCTACTGCCAAGCACACCACTAGCCAGTAATTTCTGAGAATTAAAGTGGCACATGAACAATTCCTCATCTTTCATTCCAATCCAAGTCAAACTATACGGCCAAAAGTATGTGGTTGCCTGATCATGACCCTCCCCCCCATATGTGAGCCTTCCCCAGACTTATCCCACAATGTTTGAGGCACATGATTGTCTATAATGTATTCGTATGCTGTAACATTGTGATTTCCCTTTACAGGAAGTAAGAGGCCCAAACCTGTTCCAGCTTGACAATGTCCCTGTGCACAAAGCGAGCTCCATAAAGACATGGTTTGCTAAGGATGGTGTCGAAGAACTCAAGAGTATTGACCTCAACCCCGCTGAAGACCTTTGGGATGAACAGAAATGCCGACTGCACCCCAGGCCTCCTCACCCCTCACTCCTCACTAATGTTCTCGTGGCTGAATCCCCATTCCAAATCCCCACAGCCATGCTGCAAAATCTAATGGAAAGCCTTCACAGAAGAGTGGAGGTTATTATAACGGCAAAGGAGGACCAACAAGCACATATGGGTGTCATGGTCAGGCGTCCACATACTTTTGGCCATATAGTGTATCTACTTCTGTTACTAACAGGAAGAAGAAAGGTTGGGTGACCAGTGTTTTTTCATTTGAAGATGGCTTAAAGTAAAATGTACTCTCCAGTGCAGGATTTAGGCCACATATGGATGCTGTGTAAACTGAGAAATGGAAGTGTGCGCTTCCGCTCTGACCTCTGTCCATTTTTCTCTCTACGCAACAGACAAACGGAAGAGGGGATGATCAATGTGTGCAAAAGAGTAGCACTAAACGAACCTTCATGATTACACTCTTGTATTGTTCAGTCAGAGCCATAAGGTAGCAGGACCTTGCCCCACAACATGCATTAAATCCTATTTAAAATCGCCTTCATTATGGCACAGGCCTGTGTGTAATGGAAAAGGAAAAGGCTCTCCTTCTCCCCTGAGTCTAATACCACTGATGCTGGAGTGTGTGCACATGGCCCATTCCCACTTACTCAAGACTGAGTAATAATGTTCATGTTCGAAAGGTGGACCGCACAAAACACTCTGCACAGGAAGCCACCAGCCTAAAGCTCTAGCTAAGCTCGGGAAGAATGATGATAAAACAAATACACAAACTACTACTACTACCACTGATAATAATAATAATATATATAATAATAATAAAATAACGGGGGTACGGTGGCTTAGTGCTTAACACGTTTGCCTCGCACCTCTGGGGTTGGTGGTTCGATTCCTGCCTCCACCCTGTGTGTGAGGAGTTTGCATGTTCTCCCTGTGCTTTCCTCTGGGTACGCCGGTTTCCTCCCCAGTCCAAAGACATGCACGGTAGGCTGATTGGTATCTCTAAATTCTCTGTAGTGTGTGATTGGGGGGGTGTGTGTGTACAATTGCGCCCTGCAATGGGTTGGCACCCCGTTCAAGGTGTTTGATCCCTGATTTCCCTGGGATAGGCTCCAGGCTTCCCTGCGATCATGTGTAGGATAAGCAGTACAGAAAATGGATGGATGATAATAATAATAATAATAATAATAAGTCTGCATATTTTTGATTCTGGCAGAAGTTTTATGCTGGATGCCCTCCTTGGCGCATCCCTCTCCATTTTCCGGGCTTGGGACTGGCACTCGAGAGTGCATTCGTTTGTGCAGCCCTCCAGAGTGTGGGGTCGGTTCCTTGACCAGGAATCGAACCCGGGGCCGCGGCAGTGAGTGTGTCTCAGTATATATTAGTTTATATACAACCGCAAAAGTGCGAGGCCAACACATCACAACAATCAGGACAAAGAGCGCACAAAGTAGGGTACTGAGAAAGGAAAGAAATAAGAATTAAACATATCTAGAGAAACCCTGCCTGCAGAGGTTAATTCCGATTGTTTTGTTTCAAGGAGAAGAGGATGGGAAGGGAAGAGCGGTGTTGCTTGACGCCAGCACTCTGTCCTAAAATTAACAAAGAGACAAAAAAGTGTACAGCTTGAATAGAAAAAGGACACAACCTGACCGCCATGGTGGATGTGGGAATAAACAATGTTCAAGTGACAATCATTTATCAGTCAAAAGACCCATCCCCATACACACACACACACACACACACACACACACTCTCTCTCTCTCTCTCTTTCTGCGTGATAAGATCAAGTGCGCGTCAGTTGCCAAGTGGCTCCTGTCACACTTCAGGTTGGGATGAAAATAGAGGAGGTGGGGGTATGATTGTGTGAAGAATCAATGGGGAGGGGTTAATGTATGTGTGTGTGTGTGTGTGTGTGAAAGAGAAGGGGGTGCTAGGACATGAAGCACCCATGGGGAAAACGACCCAACTAAGAAGGACTTGTGCAGTCACTGTGAAACTATCTCATTTTTATCTTCTGAAAGGACTTCCGAGGTGATCCGAAGAACGTAATTATTTTCACCTAATAAAAGCAACATATGCTAAGACAATAAAAGCCCTTATTGGACATCTATTCATTAAAAGGTGGTTGTAAAAAGAGGAGAATTCGTGCATGGGGATGAGATTTAAAAAGGCTTTTCTGAACATGAAAATCGGCTTAGAGCTCTTTTTAACGCAGCTCTAGCACCCCATGTTCTAATATAAAAGAGCTTGAATAAAACATGAGAGGGGTGTGGGTTTATTGGGCGTACGCTCTTCCGTGCTCAAAGATCTTTGAAGGAGGAAAAAAATTGCAGCTATTTAACCTTATTCATTTCTGCTCACAGTAATGAGAGTGGCCTGCTAGAATAAAAGGGGTCTCGGAGAAAAGGAGCCAGCTCCGGTGTTCACTGCGTGGTTTTGGCCTCAATAAAAGCCAATCCTTAGAATATTGTAACCCTATGAGAAAGAGAGTGACGCAAGGGCCTCACAGCGCGGAGAAGCGGATTTAACGTCGTGTGACCTTGAAGGAAGAGCCAGGTGAGATAAGCATAGTGCTATTCAGCGACACACACATACAATACACCTGTACAGATATTTCCAAGCGCTGGAGTAGAGGCTTTGGATTTGACCAGGCTCTGATGGCTTTATAATGGGGTTATGGTGAGTTAATACAGTAGCTCAGAGTGCTATTCTAGCTAAAGTCAACCTATCCCAAACCTGCGCTGCTGGGTTAATCAGCCTATCCCTGTACACACTGCTGGAATAATAAGGCCAAAGACAGGTGTGAGCTTCTTTACAGTACCTGCCACTCTAATTGGTCTCAAAAGGCTCCTATACTGGGAGACCACAATCGCTGTCTTGAAAAATTCCTTCAGTCACACACACTCCAAAATCTCTCATTAGTGGGGCTCACGGGGTGTCTCCTATAATAAAGCCATTATCACTCTAATGACTCCAAACTGAGAGCAAAAAGTCTGTCAAAGGGTGCACATACACACACACACACACACACACACACACACACACACACACGCACACACGCACGCACAAGTCACTTGACTGCTCTAGGAAATGAAGTTTTGTGAAACTGAACAGCAGACTACTAAAAAGTTAAACTGACATCTTGACCACTTTTATCTATCATGTAATAAATGTACTATGATTTTTTTTTTTTAAGTGCACCAATAAATGCTTGCACCCAGCACTAAATTCAATCTAAGCCTCCCATCCATTTTCTATACCGATTATCCTACATAGGGTTGTGGGGGAGCCTGGAACCTATCCCAGGGGAACTCAGGGCACAAGGCGGGGAACACCCTCACACACACACACACACACACACGAGATGATTTGGAAATGCCAATCAACCTATAACGCAGGTCTTTGGACTGGCGGAGGAAACCGGAGTACCCAGAGGAAGAGGGTTCCCCCCGAAGCACAGAGAGAACAAGCAAACTCCACACACAGGGTGGAGGTGGGATTCGAACCCCCAACCCTGGAGGTGTGAGGCAAACGTGCTCCCCCCAATCTAATCCAGTAACAGAAATTCACTGTGCACCGAATTGAAATATCTCACATTAACTATAATTAAGTAAAGTGTTGAAAAGTAAACTTGTATCACTGTAAAATCCCCATTCTAGCGACAGTCCCACTGACACTATTACTACAGTAGTGTTATCGACATCATCAGCGGACACGGCAAACGATACGTTTTTCCTGAATATATCTGCTGAGTTAAAATACTAAATGCTTGTCAGATGGAGATGAAAAGGAAGAAGGGAAGCCAAGTTAAGCAGATGCACCTTTAACGGGAATGTACAAATCATTGGGAGCTAGCTAGCCAGCTTGCTGACGGGCTTTCAGAGTGGCTTCTACGGCAAAAATAAACCAATTATTTGGGCATATTGTGTCTGAAATGCCACTTACTCAATATCAATTTTTTTATTCATGAAACTGTTGTGATAAAAGGAATACTCGCACACTGGCCAACGTGCTGTTATACTGAACATGTGCCAATGTTCAGAACATCTCAGTCTTGCTTGTAAGATATTGTTTAAAGGTATTACATTTTCAAATATTTAAAGCTCATAATACAGTATGAACACGGGCCATAAGTGTGTGTGCTACTGCTGTAAGAGAACAAATTCGAACTAAAGTATACAAAATCTTTGCCTAATTAATCAGTTCAAACATTCACTTTCACTTTATCCTGGTCAAGGTTGCGACGGATCTGGAGCCTATCACAGGAATAAACCCCGGAACAGACACCAGTCCATCACGTCCACACACACATACACATCAAAGGGCAATTTATCTATAGACAATCCACTTCCTGACATGTTTGTGGCAAATAAGAGGAAACCAGAGAACCTGAAGGAAACCTGCAAAGGAACATGCAAAACTCTGCAGTCACAATCCTGAGCTCAGGATTGTACCTGCGGTGATAAAATACTGTATGCATTAATATTTCAATGATAGATTCTATAAGACGTATAATAAAAGTTTGATTGATTTGTTTATTTAGCACACTACAGGGTGTCCCAAAAGTCTCCAAACATAGAGGACTATGTATTGGTTGGTGGCCGTCCGCTTCTTCTCGGTCAGTCCGCAACACTTCCAGTCTTTTTGAATTTGTTAATAAGTTTGGCAGCAGTGTCGTGTGTGATGTGTTTCCCATGTTTCCTGTTAAAGTCCATCGCAATCTTGCGACAGCTTCCTGATCCGGCCGTGAGAATGATTTCAATACGCTCTTCTGTAGTCAAAGGCGTTCTTAAAGGCTACCTGAAAAAAAACCCATATATATAATGTAAACTAAGTATGAAAACTTTTTGAAGACCAGTGTTAATTTCCCCTGTGTATGGAGACTTTTGGGACAGCCTGTATTATAATAAATACCAGTGCATTATTTAAAATCAAGACACTAAGCAGTAAAACTTTGCAGGTTCTTGATTACTGTTCATTCCCTTTTGGCTTTGTGCTCACTTGCGTTCTCTCGCCACTGCAACTCACCCCATCCACACACACACACACACACACACACACCTCCCCCGCAAGCCTCTGTAATGCTTAAGGTCGTTGGCAAGACTCGATCTTAAATAAAAAAAGTATCACTGCACCATTAAGTGCAAATAGTAATGATATTAATTTGCCAAGACTGTGTCATTTTCACAGGAGAGCAACTAGCAGAAAACATTATGAAAATGTCTGAGAGGACTGGTAATTGAGTTGATTAGTGTGACCTTGCTAGGGAAGGTAATAATGGAACGAGTGAACGGAGCGTGGGGGGCTGAGTTATGACCCCTTGCACATTTGCTCCCTCTCTCTGGGGTTCGCTATTTGTTGCAGGGTGAGGAGCGGTAGCGGTGCGCACCCTGCTCTGACAGAGTGATCCTGCGTGACTAGCCGAGCTTGTCGTGCTGCTTAGCGCTTTTATCCCTGAGAGTAATGAGGGGGCTGGCAGCGAGTCCGGGCAGTCCGTAAAGAGCAGAGACCAGCCTGTCGTGGGATTAACCAATTCTAGAGGAAATAGCTTTGCATTTAGAGTAGACAGCATACACTGGCTAGAGTGGGTGAAAGGGAACCAAGGGCAAAAAGCCCAGAGGCTAAATTTGATATAGAATTTACTCTCAACCTTTTGTTTATTATTCATATTAAAACACAGCCACACAGAGAGACGAAGAGTGAATTAAATGTATATTACTTGTCCCAGCACACAAATGTCTCTCTTTCTACCTTTACACACACACACACACACACACACACACACACACACACACACACACACACACACACACGGCACTATGTTGGTTGTTATTTTGTGTTCTTCCTGGTGTAACAGCTCAGTGTGAGGTTTGGCAAAGAGTGCTCCTCTCCTCTAATACAGGTTTTATTAGATAATGAAATAAATGTGTAGATGTCCAGCCTCCTCAACTTCCCATAAACAAGAACCTGCTGAGAGCTCGAACATTTCCGCTGAGACCCGAGATGTGTACATCAGTGCATGACGTATACATAAGGAGCTATGTTTTTTGTTCGATTGTTTGTTTTTTGTATTTTTGTCTAGGGTCAGGAAAGTGGTGTTGTTGTTGTTGTTGTTTTTTAAATTACAGCTCAAGCACAGAAGTAAAGCAATGGAATAAAAACGGATGAAGTAACCGAACGGACTGAGATCAGTCTAAAGATTGGTGAGCACCTAATCAGAATTAGACTGAAAGAGAGAGGGGGAGGGCGAGGAACATAAACTACAATGGCCACATGGATCAACGCCTGAACTCAATGAGCCATGAGCTCGTTCACCCCTCAGACAGAGAGACAGAGGGATGATCCGCACACTTGCCTAGCTTCAATTATGGACTGCAGTTTACTGGTCATTTGAGCATCACAGGAATGAATCCCATGCATAAAGCCAATCAGAGCTCAGTATTCAACATAACAATGAGGAAAATCAGCAAGCTTTAATCTACAGTAAAGCACAATCCGTTTTGACACAGTCAAAGTACATATATGCGTGCACACACATACATAAACGTCTGTCTCCGCTAGAGACAGGGGCCAGACACTGCTTTGTCCTTATCTGCTCCTGCTGGCCTGCTGACCCCTGAGCCGACAAGTCTGGCCTCCTCACACACTTACACGCACGCCCTCACACACTCCTGCCGCGCGCCATGCATTACTGCTGACACTCCACATTTAATTATGCTGCTGTCAGCCACTGCCCCTCTCCTCAAATTCATTTTAATAAACTTTCTCTCTCTCTCGTCTTTTCAACCTCTCCCTCTCTCAAGGTTACTGCTAAGGGAGTCACCTTCAGTGCCAACCCCTAGGGTGCTCGCTACCCCCCCTCCCCTTCTTTAACTCCTCCCTCAACCACACATTCACAAACAAACACAAATGAATGCATATATCCATATACATGTCACCTTACACATACACACACACAGGTAAACTGGGCCACAAAGGAATGAAGCATTCAAATCTTTCCTTTTTTTTTTTTATAGAAACGTCAAACCTATAATCAGTGAAAAACAAACAAACAAAAAACCCCGAGTACGTGTATGAGAAGTACGAGAACGTTCTTTCCATCTGTCTGTGTGTCTCAGTCCCTCCCACTCAGCCTGCAGAGAGCCAGAAGAAGAGACAGTGGAGGTGTGCGTGTGGCATTGAAGTGAAAGTGATTGTGAATTGGGTGGATGAACTTAATTAGTTACAGCCGTCAGCAGCCGCAGCCTGAAGTCACAGCTCATTAAGATCAGGTGTGTGAATTAATTAATTAAGAGAGTCATTCGTTATACGCCGCCCTCGCTGCCCCGGACTAGCAGAACTACAGTATATAAACCCCCGTGTGTTCACGAGACAGGTTTAGTCTCATAAACATGAGGTTATTTAGTGTAAATCAACATCTATTAAAGGCACAAAAGATCAATATTGATGAAGGTCAGTATTTCATGTGGCAACCTTCAGGTCTCAGGTACATGTGCAGTTTTTTAAGGAAATTGGAGAATCTGGGGAGTTCTGGAGACTCTGATTGTTGCACTTTTGTACAGTACTGTATATTTATTAAGAGGTGTAGTATTAAAATACCGGGATGAAGAAAACCCCATTTCATCTTGCATGAGTGTGTTGGAGTAGTACAGTAGTGTAGTGGAGCAAATCAAAGCAAACTTTCAAAAGCAACAGAATCTTATAACCATGAGTGACAACACTGAGATCTACTGGTTTGTGCAGGTGTTTCTGATAAAATCTCTTCCTCCGCTACGCGAACGCTCACACTTGCGTGTTTGAGGTGTCTGAATGCAGCATTGACACATTAAGCACAAATGTTTCTGAGGATATCACATTGCAGTGTGCCTTTCAACTTCAACACGCGTGAGCCGCAGGGTCGCGCAGAATTCTCTGAAAAGGTTTCTGATGTTCAAAAAATGTATTGAGTAATGTATTTCGTTATAATACATGAAGTAACTTATTCAGAATTCATACTCAAAACAAATGTGCTTGTATTCTCATTCTACTATTTTACTGTAGACCCTGTCCCTGTTCCCCTGTTTTATTGAGCAGCAGTTTTCTTAATGTTATACTTTGGCATGGTGAATATGGAAATTACTCTTTACATGTACCTCACAGTTAGAAATGAATGGAAAGCTGTTCAAATGAACTTTCTTTTTACTGTACTTTTCCTTTTTTTTCCGTACTTGATGCTGTTTTAGCCAAAGTCAAATCAGATACTCCATCAGTATTCACTTTGTATTAAAAGTATGGGAAATGAAGTAATACACAGATAGCACAGTACATGCCTATTCCATATTGCATTATCTAAAGCTTTGAACTAAGGAAAAAATATGCTTCTTAAAATCATACGCCTACGAATTTATTAGTAAGTAAGTAAGTAAATTTTATTTATATGGCACATTTAAACACCGCAAAGCTGACCAAAGTGCTGAACAGAGTAAGAAAAAGTTAATAGAAGTATTAACATTGGTAGGAGTACCTACACCAAAACCAGAGAACCTCAAAGAGACATTAAAGCATAAAGTTCTGTCAAGCCAGGTCTACTTCCATCGAAATATATAAAACAATTAAATTAGTAAACTATTGTTAACTTTTTGAGCGGTCCACATGGATTGTAGGCTTATATCACAATAACTAATTATTTACCTGCATTAGGTAACAGAATAAACGCTTTTCCGTAGTTATTACTCTCTACTTTTTTAGCAATTAGCCAAATTAACTAGGACGTCGGCAGCTTTTACATCTAATGCAAGAACGACGTACCCTGTACACTTCAATAATCCCTACACTTAACCTTACCATCTAACACATAGTCCCTTCAGAAACTATTGGAACGGCAAGGCCAATTAATTTGTTTGCGCTATACACCAAAGACGTCTGGGTTTGAGATGGGAGTTTAGGATTTCAGCTTTTGTTTCCTGGTATTTACATCTAGATGTGTTAAACAACATAAAACATATAAGCTTTTGTATCAGACCACCCACTTCTTAAGTGAACAAAAGTAACAACAAAAGGAAAAAAAAACATTAGTCTTGAAGTTATTTAAAGTAAACAACACTTAATATTATGTTGCATGTCTCTTGCTTGCAATAACTGTATCAAGCCTGTTCCAAGTTATTGCACTGGCTATGCCCAATGTTTGTGCAATACTAATGCTGATGGACTTTCCCTCTTTTCTCAGCTTCAAAATGGCTTGCTTTTCTCCCTTAGACAGCTCGCTGATCTTCATGTTGGCTTATCCCTTTTGACAACACATGCAGTCTTCACAGGTGAAACTGAAGGCTAAAACCAAGAGTAGATGTTCAGAGCTATTCACTGTTTATCAATCAATCTATCAGGACACACCTGGGTAACAAGAAACACCTGTCAGTCACATGTTCCAATATTTTTTGCTTGCCTACAAATTGGGTGCTCTGATACAAAATGTGCTAAATTCCATGTTGTTTAACACATCTACACATAAATACCAGGAAATAAAAGATGAAATTATAAACTCTCTTCTCATATCCATCTTTTGATCTCAAACCCAAATGTCTTCAGTCTGAAGATTTGAAATAAAAGATTTGGCCTTGCTATTCCAGTAGTTTCAGAGGGGATTGTAAAGAACACTATACAGTATTATTATATTAGAAGTGCTAAATACTATTGCTTCCTTGAAAGCAGGTGTTCTGATTTCTTCATTTCACCAGGTTTGGTATGGTATGGCGGGCCTGTGAGAAAAGCATGTGGTTTGCGTTGAAAGGTTTTGCAAAGTGCCACATATAACTGAGATTAGTCTATTAGCACCGTGACCTTTCTATGCCTTTATAGCCACCATTAGATAGAACAGCCCTCACCTTAATACCAAGATTAAGCACAGGAGAGAAAATGTATTCCTTCATTAAAAACACTTTGCATTATTAATACTGAGGAATGTATTCAGAGAGCAACCTTTCCGATTGTACCCAATTCTTGTTCTTATTAACACAGTGAAATGAAAGCAGAGGGACAGGAGCTACAGAGGGAACTGGCATACGTACAGTGATCGTCTCACAAATAAGAAGTGTGTGTGAGGAAGCAGGTTTTTATACCTCACAGTCAGTGCATTTACATGGACAACAATAATCCACTCTTAACCCGATTAAGACCATACTTTGATTAAGAAACTACCATGTAAACAGAAATTTTTAATTATCTTAATCTGATTGTCATACTCGAAGAAAACAATAATCGAATTAAGACAGGTGGAGTACTCTGGTTTTAGTCGCATTATGGACGAGTATTACAGACATGTAAACACCTTAATCACATTATGAACGTCGTGTGAGAGTTTTCCCCGCATTTTGCGACAGGACACGATCACACACGGCAGTTTTACGTTTTACGGCGTACAAGAGAGTTCGGCTGCGTCCCAAACCGCATACTTGCCTACTATAGGCCTGTAGTGGGGAAAAATACATGTATCACGGCTACTATATAGATGGTAAGTACGTGGTTTGAGACGCAGCCCACGGCTTCAAGCGGTTGTCTATTAGCACGTATAGCATGACAAATAATTAACTGCACTTAAAACGTTCGTAAAAAAATTAAATAAAAACACCCAAAACTGTATACGGTACCATAACGAAGACGAACTGTATGTTGACACATGAAATTCTGGAGATGCGCAGTGATGTAATGACGCGGGCTGTTAATCTAATTATGTTCTATAACATGTAAAACGGGAACATGAAAGGAGTATTCTAAAAGCGACTCATGTAAACACCTTAATCACAATATTGTCTTACTCAGAGTAAGGTCAATAATTAGATTACTGCTGTCCATGTAAACATAGTCAGTAAGAACGGTGTGTGAGGAAACGTGTTTTTGTCTGTGCTTGTAAATTAAATAAAATCTTAAACCTGAAAAATATTTATCAGGTGCATATTTTTTTTTATGTTCCAGTCTCCTGGTCTTTTGTTCTTTGTAAATTAAGAATGCCGAATGTAAAGAATTTGACTTCCTCTTTTGTCATCTCAAGTCTTTCCCTAAAGTGTTTCAGTGCTGTTGCAGGTCATGCAAACTGACATGGACTTCCAGACTTTAGCCCGCCTTAATATGAATAGTTTGATGGGTTTTGCCCAGGCCCTCCAGCAGGCCCTCGTCATCCAGACAAGATCCAGACAGCCAGTCCCAGAGGAACTCTCTACGCTTTCATCAGCTCATATCAAAGCACATCATCTGCCCTTTCACGGCAGCATTAATAACAATCACTGCTGGCCTAATGATCAGGTAGTTTGTACTCTTTAAAACGACAAATGGAGTATAAGAGCACTGTCAGTCTAACAGAAACAAATCAGATACGACCCTGAAATTCAATGGGCCTTCATCCGACATGACTCGTGTGTAGAGGCATGAAGTGTGAAGAGTTTGTTCAGGAGTTTCATCAGCTTCTTTAGAGGTTATTAGTAATGGATTGGGATGGAAAAAAAAAAGTTCCTGAGCTCTGATCAGCATAATAAAGGATGAGAGCTCTGAGAACAGACTAAAGGAGAAAGCCAAGGTGAGGTTTGTTGGTTAATTTGAGGAAGAACTTGGAACTTGGCTGATTTGCTACTAGGGGTTGCAAATATGGCAAAAATACTGTATCACAATTTGTCCAAGATATTATTATGATGCATAATGCTTAGCTGTGATGAGGTATTACTAATAAACTCGCAGTAAACAGTACAGTCTAGTCCTAATCATTAGTCATTTGTATGCCTCAAATACTCTCATACTTCAAACAGGAAGGAAGCTATTGAAGCAAAACTATTTATGACATTTGACCTTGCTGTGACCTTGGCCCTGATCAATTCTAAAATCGAATCAGTTCATCTGCTGGTTACAATGAAAATTCCATATAAATCCTACAAACATTCAACGTCGGACAGATGGGAGAGGAATCTGAAAACTAGGTGGTGGAGGAATAATATCTGGTAATAACAGACTTTAAATGTCCTGGCAGATCATGTCAACAACTTATCCAATGCCAAATGACTAAGCTCCTGTTAGTGTTTCTGAGTAAAAAGTAGAGGCAGGAAATATGAAGTAATGTCACAACTGCGATACGTTATAATATCTTTTCTGAGCGTACCATTGACATCATCACTGACTACTTCAACATTCAAATACATATTTTTCACCAGTGGCTTTCTTGTTAAATTCATTCTTGCTGTTTTGTAAATGTTAAAGAAAAGATTTTTTGTTTTGTTTGTACAAGGTTTTTTTTTAATTATTTTTTTTTAAATGACATGTCTGTACTGCTTCTGGGCTTCTGATCTAGTCAAAGGCTATGGGGCAACATTACAAACAGCACAATCCCACAATAACACACATAATTCACTGAATGCCCTCTATGTGTAAATTGGAGTCTTTGGACAGAACGGGACATAAATAGGATTTTTCATTACGTTCATTCCTCTTTAGAGTTGAGTGGAGACCAGGAAAAGCCCATTAGTGTGTGCCTTAACCCTGTTCTCTATGTCCCCTCAGGCTCAGAGTGACCTCTCCTCACGCCATCCCTCACCACACCTCACCACATTACCATTCATGGCCCAAGGTAAGGCAGGTCAACCTCGGCCTTATTACAGTGCAGAAATGTAAATCTGAGGAACTAATAACTCAGACACTTCAGAGAAGGGGATGGAAGTGGGGTCTGGAGAAGCCCTTTGAGGACTGAAAGAGCCCAGGAGAGAGGAAAGAAGTGAAGAGCATACAGTATATATTGCACATAAGGAATGGTGTTGAACCAGTGTCTTTGGTCCTGATTTCATTAGTGTTTTTATGGACCACAACCATCACCTCATCAGGGTAGAAAAATGAAGCAGGGAGATTTGTTTGCTGTCTCACTCTCAGCCCTAGTCTTCATTCACCTCCCCCTAAACAAACTCATTAAAACTGCCTCGGCTTGATGGTAAACCTCCCACCTCCAGCTGCCCTTTCCCTCCAATTAACGGCAGTAATCACTGTCAAAGCTCCGCCTTTACCTCACAATTACACCCTCACCTCTGCCGCCTACTCTCCATCACACAGAGCGCCTGCATGCACGCACACGCACGCACACACACACACACACACACACACACACACACACACACAATATCAGGAGAGACAGATAGATTCTGTATAATTAGATTTGAATATGTTGTGTGAATAGTGAAGGGGGACCAGGCATTGCTCCAACACTCAACTTTCTGAAACATGATGGCATTAAAAACAGAAAGGTGAGGATCAGAACATATCAGCTGCTGCTTCTGCTTTAACAATGCGCTCAGGAGTGAGGGTGTGTGTGTGTGTCTGTCTGTGACTTATGAACAATACTAAAAAGGCACAGTATTTGTCAGAAAAGATTTTTCTCAGTGTTATACAGCAATGGTCAGAAGCAACACACACACACACACACACACGTCCCAGAAAAACCACTGTGCTATCATTAAGCCTCAGAGCACAACTGATATATCCTCAGCACACAGCACATTTACTCTATGGGTCTTTTCCACAGCACCTTTAGCTACACAAGACAGGTTCCAACAAGACCTAATGGTACTGAGAGGTGGGGCTTGGAGCAGTGCTTGTTGCTGATTGGTTACATACATTGTACATATATATATATATACATATATATATATATATATATATATATATATATATATATATATATATATATATATATATATATGTCACACAACATGATACACATACAAACACCAAAAAATATAAAGACAAAAAAACCAAACAAACATCAAATAAGTCTTGTCTTTGAGTTCTGCCTGTCCTGTAGAAAACATTCTCTAAACCTGTCCCAGAACAAAATAATTCTACAGTGCAGCAGCGGAGCAGCAAACACTTTCAATTTCTGATTATATGGAGCAGGATTTTATGTTTCTAGTGCATTCAGAATATTCTTACAATATTATTTTTCTCTACCCCTACTGTCATCCACAATCAGTCAATATGAAAATCTAAAATGTAGTTTCTTCACTGAGGGGGTTTTAAACTAATTTTCTTGACAATATGTAAAAACAAATATTTTAGTGACACATTTATACAGTTTTGTTGCGAATATAAAATTGTTGCTCAAAAAACCCCAACAAATGTTCATTTGAGCACTTCTTCCATGCTGACCTTAAACGACAAATCTCTCCTGAACAACTTCATCAATTATATCCAAGATTTATTTTATAATTAACTACACTTTAGGTTTTTTTTTTTATATCTACATGTTGGGTCTAGTTTAACTTTGGTTGACGGTTTCCTATATTGCCCACAAAGCCAATCAGCTACCCATCGTTATTGGTCTCGGTGCGATTGAACCCTCACTCCATCTCTACCTAAAGACAACAATGCAGCAGCGCTTTAGTCCTTTAATCTGCTTGAACAGAACAGGTTCCAAAGCTTCATGCTAAAAGCACCGTCCTTGATCAACACCACCTAAACTAGGCTGAATAACTGTGTCGTATAGCTGTACTGCATTCTGGATGTGGGAGTCCAGCGCTGGTTGTGTCCCCTTACATCTTCAATGGATTTATCATTAATATGAATGTGAATAGGGGCGGGGCACGTTGCTTAATGGTTAGCACGTTTGCCTCGCACCTCTGGGGTTGGGGGTTCGAATCCATGTTCCAATCCAATCCAATGTTCTCTCCATGCTTCAGAGGTTTCCTCCAAGTACTCCGGTTTCCTCCCCCCAAAACACGCGTTGACTGGCATTTCCAAATTGTTCATATTGTGTGTGAATGTGTGTGAGATTGTGTATTGTGATGGGTTGGCACCCCATACAGGGTGCCTCCCACCCTGTGCTCCCTAGGATGGGCTCCAGGCTCCCCGCGACCCTGTGAAGGATAAGCGGTACAGAAAATGGATGGATGATGTTGAATGTTGTTGGAAAATGGCGAGAGTGAGAAAAGAAGCTCGTGCACTTTTGTTTTTAGGAGCTAACAGCAAAACCTAACCATTAACCGTTATGTTTGAAACATCAGAGTAGCATCAGAGGAGTTAAGAAAATACAGCTACAAACAAATTAGCACAAGGATTAGCACCACCTCACAAATATGATGTGAACATAATATTGTGTTTTAAAGTGGACTTTTCCTTTAACAATGATGATGCAGTTGCTGAAATCATGGCTACGGTTCCTGATATTGATGGAAAATGAACTGTAACTAGAAGATCAGTTGTTTTGTGCCTTGGCCTGCTCTCTCTCTCTCTCTCTCTCTCTCTCTTTGACACAGACAATTTATTCTCAATCTAGGTGGCAAACATATTTACCTGTGAAAAAATAATCATCACAATCAAATTTTAAAAAAATGAATCTACCTTTTACATACATGCTTTCTTCTGAAAATAATTGTACAAACAAAATATTACACATTAAAAATATTGTAAACCATTTATAGACTATCTATAAACCATTCATTATACATACACAAACTCACACCTATTTGACAGCATAACATAACAGCGATTGTGGGCCCGGTTATCTATATGCATGTGAAGCATTAGACATGTTAATGTTGCCTGCATTTATTATCCAGTTTACATGCCTTTGACAGGCGTGCTTGCCTGCCCATGATTACATTACCCCGCTGGGCTGTGGAAGGTCGCACCAAACGCAGCAGAAACGATCATATTTTTTAAAAGGCGCATGCTGCCGAGTCCACCCGGGCCCACTGTTTACAGAAGCGCTTAATGGATGCCATGTAGCTCAGGGCAGGGCTGGGAGTACACGCAGCACCAGAACACACAAATAATCACGCTCCATGGCCACACGAGTCATGAATCCCCCCCCTTCCCTCCCTCCCTGTTCATTTGTTTATAGTTTCTTGATGGATTAACTTTAGATATTTGTTGTTTGTCAGAAATTGCTAAGGCATGTTTAACGGCGGTAATAAAATGGCCCTTGCACTTAACGCAATTGATGTAGCGCGAGCGTAGTGCGCTCGGTGAGCCGATTCACTGGCGAGTTCACTCGCCTTAGCCCTATTAAAGTGTTACTCGCCGCAAGGGTGGAAGTGTAGATACACAAAAGGAAAAAACTAAGAGGGAGCAAATACACAGGTTAAAATGTACAGTATTATGATGCTCTACTGCAAAGCAAAGTCGATTAGAGAATTTGACTAGACGAATGAGCACGCGCATGACCTCCTGACCTCTCCATCTCACACTCTTATATAGAAGGGTGAGAGTAAGACTTGAGATTGTAGCTGTGTGAATTTTGTGTTCCAGCCTGCTGCTCCGGTAGTGTGTGTGTGTGTGTGTGTGTGTGTGTGTGTGTGTGGATAATGAGGTGTGACAGAGCACACAGAGAGACTAATGGCCTGTGAAGTCATTAGAGCCCTTCTCTCTCTCTTTCTTCTGCCTTTCGCTCTCTGTCTCTCTCTCTCTCTCACACACACACACACATGAGCACACATACATGCAAACACATGCAATTCTTTTTCCACACTTTTCGGGACAGGTCTCGATTGAAAGAATGCTTCCAACCCTAATCTCTATCTAGCACATTTGTAAGAGAAGTGTAATTAGAAATATTTCCCTGTATCAAGACGACGGAAAATGTATTTACTCAAAACATACACTTGCAGTGGAAGTCGAAACCAAAAACCGAAAACATTCTGCTCCTTCCTCAGTTGAAATTCATGTCTCTGGTCATTACCCGAACACGACAGATGCGCTGGTTAGAGATTAGGTTAAAGACCTCTGGAATATTCCTTTAAGCTCTGGGTGCAACAGAGCAGCGGTCCTGCTTGTATTCTGTAAAGCATGTTCATGTCTGATTGATTTGCTACTCTAGCATGGCTTAAATCTAAGGATATGTTACGGGACACGGACTCCCAAATTCATTCAGACTATCAGTGACTTTACAGTCCTCTTATTCAGCGTCCTGCACATATCCATCACTGTCCCGCACTCACACGCTCTCTCTCGGTCTCGCTCTCTCAGTTCCTCTCACTCTCTCGCTCTGTCTGGGTTGTGAGGGATACACAGAGAGAGGAGGGGCTGAGTGAGGAATGACCCTGTGCCATGCCATTCATCCATCAGCCCTCCTTCTCTCCACAAGAGAGATGGATGAAAGCAAAGAAAGGAAGAGAAAGGCGGAGAACGCGAGAGAGCAACGGAGATACAGAGAGAGACACAGAGTGTGTGTGTTTAATCCAACATATCTGCTTTTTTTTCATAACTGTGAGGTCAATGCCAAAGCTTCAATCAACAGGTTGAACACTCGTGATTTATATAAGCCAAAAAGTGAAACGATCAACACATCAACCCACATGATCTTCCCCTAAAAGCTCCTCTCCCAGGCCAGGTGTGAGACATGCTTAAAGCAAAATTCTCTGTGGTTAAAGAGGTGGAAATGTAAGTGTACCCGTGATGGGCCGATCAGGCGGCGCTGTGCGTTATCCTATTACTCCGGGCTGTAAAACTCTGCTATTGCAATGTCACGAAGATAAGAGATGAGAGAGGAGAAGAGGCAGAGCTCCAGTCAGCACACTGCCAGCCCCTCTCCCTCCCTCACTCCTGCTCCATAATGAATAAATGACATATTATGCACATTATCTGCAATTATATATATATATATATTTTTTCAAAAAAAAACTTTTAGATAAGAGGAAAAAAGTCCATATTGGCTTCCTTCATCTCTCTCTGCATAATCTCTCCCTCTTCCTTTCATTTGCTCTTGACTGTCTGCAGGTTTGAGGTTAATTTGATTCATTTCTGAGCTGATGAAGTGCAGATACACACAGGACTCGCGGACTGGTGGAGATGAGGAACACGTGTAGTCTCTTACCCTTACACTTACACAGGTACATAGTGCATTCACTGCCTTTCATTCAATTCAGTGAGTCTCTGCTCCACTCCGTCCACATTCCTGTACTACTGTACATGCGTGTGTCTCAAATGAAAACACAGAGAGAGAGAGAGAGAGAGGGGGGGGGGGGAGAGGGGGAGAGAGAGGGTGAGAGAGAGAGAGAGAAAGAGAGAGAGAGGGAGAGAGAGAGGGTGAAGGGAGAGAGAGAGAGACGGAGAGAGAGATAGAGAGAGAGACAGGGAGGGAGAGAGAGAGAGAGACAGGGAGAGAGAGAGAGAGAGAGGGAGAGAGAGAGAGAGAGAGAGAGTGAGAGAGAGAGAGAGAGAGAGAGAGAGAGGGAGAGAGAGAGAGAGAGAGAGAGAGGGAGAGAGAGAGAGAGAGAGAGTGAAAGAGAGAGAGAGAGAGAGAGAGAGGGAGAGAGAGAGAGAGAGAGAGAGAGGGAGAGAGAGAGAGAGAGAGAGAGAGAGAGAGAGAGAGAGAGAGGGAGGAGACACTCCAAAATGGCTTAATTATTATAATCACACAGCTCATAGCCCTTGCCAATATCAACACACACACCCTCCAGCAGTTAGGTTCTCTCATACACACACACACACACGTACACACACGTACACACACACACACACACACACACACACACACACACGTATACACACACACACGTACACACACAGGTACACACACACACACACACACACACACACACACACACGTACCCGCATACCTACACACGTACGTACACACACGCACGCACACACGCACGCACACACACGTACACACACTCACACACGCACACATACACACACAAACGTACATATAAACACGTACACATGCACAAACACGTGCACATACAGGCATGCACACATACATGTACGCAGACACACGCACGCAAACACGCACAAGCACACATGCACAAACGTACACGCACAGACACTTGCGCGCACACACACACACACACACACACACACAAGCACAGATACATGCACACACTGTACAAATCTTTCTGAGGATTCAGATAATTATTAAAATAGCTCATTCCAACCCTTACCTTCTAACCCGGAGCTCAGTAACCTACAGGAAACCTTTTGGCTCTTTTAATTGAAAAAAATAAATAAATAAAAGCTGCAATTTTTGTACAAAAAAACACAGTTTTCTTTGTGTGGGGACCAATTAAACTTTCAGATATTCCTATCCTTTTATCTGAAATACACACACACAGCTTACTTTCTGCTTCTGTATAAATCTGTGAACCCAGAACAAACCCACACATGGTATGGCAGTGGATAATTACAGCCCTGGCTCGTCCACATCACAGAATAAAGCCATACATGAGGCACATACCAAATAGTCCTTCAGCTATTTTCTATCGATTAACACTATGTCAGTCTAAGTGTTAACAGGCAGCACACATGCATGTACATGCACACACACGGTCTCTCGTACACACCTACACCTACACGTCCTGCACATCTGCACACACACGGTCTCTCGTACACACCTACACCTACACGTCCTGCACATCTGCACACACACGGTCTCTCGTACACACCTACACCTACACGTCCTGCACATCTGCACACACACTGTCTCTCGTACACACCTACACGTCCTGCACATCTGCACACACACGGTCTCTCGTACACACCTACACCTACACGTCCTGCACATCTGCACACACACGGTCTCTCGTACACACCTACACCTACACGTCCTGCACATCTGCACACACACTGTCTCTCGTACACACCTACACGTCCTGCACATCTGCACACACACGGTCTCTCGTACACACCTACACCTACACGTCCTGCACATCTGCACACACACGGTCTCTCGTACACACCTACACCTACACGTCCTGCACATCTGCACACACACTGTCTCTCGTACACACCTACACGTCCTGCACATCTGCACACACACGGTCTCTCGTACACACCTACACGTCCTGCACATCTGCACACACACTGTCTCGTACACACCTTCACATACACATCCTGCACATCTGCACACACAAGGATGAAGCGCTGAGGCAGTCGAGGCAAACATGCTAAGCAGTTGTTTTTGATAATGCTGCATTGATATGGTGATGTGATGGTGTGTGTGTGTGAGAGAGAGAGAGAGTGAGAGAGAGAGAGAGAGAGAGAGAGAGAGAGACATGTTCAGAGAGACAGCCTCTATGCCTCAATCAGAGAATGCCTCAACGTTCCTGACTCTGAGCCTCAGTGTCACTTTTAATAAACGACTCGCACCAAACGCCTCCAGCTGCTCCATCTTCAGTCTCTCATCACCACAGACTGTTTGTCTATCAGGCACATTACACACTGCTGCTCCTACTACCCAGACGGCACCACACACACACACACACACACACACACACACACACACACACACACACACACCTGCTGATGTCTCAATCCCTAACTGTTTTGAGTGTATAATGGCAATGTATTTTGTCTGAAGAGGAAGAACTCTGCACTTACAGAACTTAGCTGATGAGATTTTACCTCACCAAGTCTCTCACACTTGACACGCACGGCTGATGCTGTATTATAGTTTAGCGTTGGCATGTAGGAGAAAGCCTCTGACGTGCTGGTGAGACAGTAGAGTGTGCTTGTAGTTAGTCTGTAATGGAGAGCGAGCCATTACGTTCTCAGATTTATCAGATTACAAATGCACAGATTTGTACTCTGATAAATGAAGTGTTTAAATGGTCCACAGGTTTTACGGCTCCGTCGAGCACATCAGCCTGCCACAGACGCAGCATACTGCAGACTGGATTTATGAAAAGTGGAGACTGTATTATAGTATTATATATACTCACCGTGTAACCACTTTACTAGGAACATCAGTACACTAATTGCTAGTGTACTGATGTTCATCCAATAATCCAACCAGCCAATCGTGTGGTAGCAGAGCAATGCATACAATCATACACATACAGGTGAAGAGCTACAGTGGGCACAGGTTCACTGAACATGGACATCGTCTGGTCTTTTTCCAGTTTTCAGCTGTTCAGTTTTGCTGAGTCAGTGCCCACTGTAGCCTCAGATTCTTGCTCTTGGCTGACAGGATTGGAACCTGATGTGGTCTTCTGCTGTTGTAACCCATCGTCCTCAAGGTTTGATGTGTTGTGCGAATTAACGTGGCCTTATTGACAGCTCGAACCTCCTCTCGCTCATAAGGATAATGAGTCTTTATTGAGTCTCTGATCTCTCTCATAAGGATAATGAGTCTTTATTGGCCACCTATATATTACAGTACAGTGAAATTCTATTCTTCACATGCCAGGAAGCTGGGGTCAAAGCCATGCAGGGTCAACCATGGAGCAGAGAGGGTTAAGGGCCTTGCTCAAGGCCCAGCGCTGGGGGCTGGAACCCCTGACCTTCCGATCAGTAACCCAGAGCCTTAACCGCTAAGCCACTGCCTCATCAGCAAGGTGTTTCTGCCAGCAGAGCTGCCTCTCGCCGGATGGTTTTTGTTTTTCGCACCATTCTGCGTAAACTCTACAGACTGTAGTCTGTGAAAATCCCAGGAGTTCAGCAATTTCTGAAATACTCAAACCGGCCTTTCGGGCACCAGCAATCATGCCACAGTTAAAGCCCGTTTTTCTCCCCTTCTGATGTTTAATGTAAACATTGACCCTTTACTGCATGGTGTTGCCATATCTCAACAATTCATTTATCTCAACCTTTTTCCACAGGTAATAATACAAAACTACTCATTTCCTATGTAACTGGAAACTCTAAAGCTCTTGACCTGTATCTGCATGATTTTATGCACTGAGCTGCTGCCACATGATTGGCTGATCGGACTGCAAAACTGCATGAATGTGCGTGTATAAAGGTGTTCCTAATAAAGTGGTTGTTCAATGTAGTACAATGTAAGATACATCCGTAAAACAACTACATTTGGTATTGTGTTATAATATTCACGTTCTAAAATTGTTGTAGTTAGCGTTTACAAATCCGAACGAGTGAAGCAGGTACAGCTGATACGAAACAGACTCGAACAGTTACTGTGTTACTGTGAGTACTAAAGCACAGACACCTGAACATACCCACAGTACTCTGGAAAGGGCATCATGATGTTAATATGATATCATCATATCGCCCTCGTCGAAACAAGCATCTAAAGCAATAAGCAGAATCTGAGGAACTGGAGGTGTGCCCTTCTGCCACTACCCAGTTTCCCCACCAGCTCCATTTCTTTGGTCTGCGTTAAAACAGAGTTTTCATTATGCTCTTGGGAGATACACCACTTAAAAGGCACACTATTATCATTTCTCACACGCCAAACAGCCTGCACATTTTATGCTGACATAACTGCCCGAGTCTGTCATGCAGGAAAGTGGAAGGCCGGCCATTCTGAAGCAATGGGAGGGAAAAAGGACGCGCTTCTCCAACCTCTCTCAATATTAAAAAAGGTCAAATAAATAGCCACTTAAAGTTACTGTCAAAAAAGATCCCATTCACTCAAATTAGGCTGCAGTAATTTAGCAGATATCTAATGTTAGTTGAAATGTTTCGGATACATGACTGTGTGTAGGTGTATTACAGAAGTGTGTGTAGGTGATATATAAACTGATGGTGATGGTTCTGGCCTCTCGGCACATTTTTAAAAACATGTTGGATGACAGACTGGGCCCAAGTTGAGCCTAATAAATGAGCTAATATTAGTTTTCAAAGCACGGTATACATCTAATCAGTCAAATGGCCCTAACCAATCACACAGGGATCTTAAATGTGTACCTGTTTAAAACAATCTTCTCATCCTGCGTGCCACCACATAAACATCTATCACAGTGACAGGGGTGCAGACGTAGCCCCCCAGTATCATTCCAGTGGGGCCTCGGTGCTCTGTCAGACGAGCAGTTGTCTTTAATTATGCCTGCAGATAAAGGCGGACATGGTCAGGCCGCGGAAGATTAACTGGAGGCCTAGTTGATCACATTTGCCTAATTTCTGGCATAAATCTTCAGCCCTGCACCTTCACAGCAAGATCATTATCCTGAAATTGACAAGCTATGTCCCCCTTCCTTTGTGTTGGAAATATGAACGCAAAGGCACTCGGTGAAAGGCTTAACAAATAAAACACGCGTCTCATGACGGGCAAGTATAAAACGAGTGTTTATGACTCCCTACAGCAGTGATACTACTTCGGTCTCATAGAGGACAGGTGGAAAACGTCACTTAGACTGAACGCCGTGAAACACACTCGCGTTAAAAGCCGCACGTGTTGTTTTCCGTTAGTCTTTCGCGATAAACTTCAAATTCGGAAAGATTAAAGATTTGTCACCATGAATTACGCAGATGTGCAAATAACGTCAAAGTGTTGCTTGCAAGCCTTGCATGAAATGAAATGGAAAAGCAATTAGCTGGAATTTGCATTATGAACTAATTGGATCTATGTTTAAAACAGCAGCGAGCTGCTGCAGAGTTCAACATTTTAGAATGCAATCTGATTTACTTTCTTATTTAGTACTCCGGCATTAGCGGATCATGTCATTTGCATAAGTTGGGTGTTTAATTTGCAAGCGCTGCAAACGTTAAGGGGAAACGCAGACACAGAAATCTGTCTAGAGAACGAGCCCTTAACAGCAGAAAACAAACGCAAGCAAAAACTAGATGTTAAAGGTGAAGCGAACATGTCTGTCTGCATGGAATATCATGTCTGGTTAGTATAAAAAGATACCCATGCACTGCGTTCGTTAAGTAAGACACGGTAAACTCACTCGTCATCTGCAGTTCCGAAGCGTCTCAGGCTTTGGCGGTCGTCCTGACATTGACCGTGCTGTGTTGTGAGTGGGTTCATTACAAAAATTGCTTGATATATTACAACACACACAATCTCTGTGTTCAACATAAACTCCACTTTGGTTTGACAGCTCTCACTTATACATTGTGATGAAGTTGTTGTGCCCTTTCAACCTTCAGCAGTTCCTGTTTTCTGTGCCCATATATCACACGGCCTCCGTCCCCCCCCCCCCCACGCATCACTGAGTGCCGCGAAGGCGAAGGCCAAAACATCGCTGTCCCTGTTAGCTCTGCAGCCAGGCACACAGCACAGAGACGCCTCAAAGAGAGCAGTCACACACGGGAAGCGTACATGACGCTGTGAACGCAATATCTGTATGAGCTGCAGTGAGAATACGAACTGAGTGTCAGAAACAGCCTCGCTGCTCTGGATTTCAATTAGCCTGAGACTCATCCAGATAGAGGATTACAAATGGGAATACTACACATGGGTTAATAAAACAATGAATGCCATAAAACAACAAATCCAAATAGAGCATGCAAATGCTGGGTTGGAGCAATCTGGCCCAGAGTGCATAATTTAGCAGAAAAGGTGCCAGAGAGGGAGAGGAAGGCCATGATTATGTGTACAAAACAAGAGAGACAAAACACTAGAGACAAGCATAATAACCAAACATGAGCTCTCACACCCTAATGATAGCACCAGGGAGGAGGAACAGTTGCTGCTGAACCAAGCAGAAAATTGCTGGTCATTTGTAAACAGGTAACGATGTGGACCAGGTGTGTGAGCATATGTAGCTGAGAGGAGGGGTTTCTGTGTGTGTGTGTGTGTGTGTGTGTGTGTGTGTGTGTGTGTGTGTGTGTGGGTATGTACCCAGGCCTGTCCAGCATGGTCCACTGTTGTGCTCATTAACGGTGCCAGTGCCCGGTGTTTCAAGTTAGATGACTTCATTTACTAGCATACATGTGTTGGAAAAGGAAGACAACTGCATGCACATTCATTCATTCTCTCTCTCTCTCTATCACTGTCTCTCCCTCTCTCTCTCTATCATTGTCTCTCCCTCTCTCTCTATCGCTGTCTCTCTCTCTCTCACGCTCTCTCTCTCTATCACTGTCTCTCTCTCTCTATCACTGTCTCTCTCTCCCACTCTCTCTCTCTATCACTGTCTCTCTCTCTCTATCACTGTCTCTCTCTCTCTATCACTGTCTCTCTCTCCCGCTCTCTCTCTCTATCACTGTCTCTCTCTCTCCCGCTCTCTCTCTATCACTGTCTCTCTCTCCCACTCTCTATCACTGTCTCTCTCTCTCTATCACTGTCTCTCTCTCCCGCTCTCTCTCTCTATCACTGTCTCTCTCTCTCCCGCTCTCTCTCTATCACTGTCTCTCTCTCTCTCTCTCTCACTGTCTCTCTCTCTCACGCTCTCTCTCTCTATCACTGTCTCTCTCTCTCTATCACTGTCTCTCTCTCCCACTCTCTCTCTCTATCACTGTCTCTCTCTCTCTATCACTGTCTCTCTCTCTCTATCACTGTCTCTCTCTCCCGCTCTCTCTCTCTATCACTGTCTCTCTCTCTCCCGCTCTCTCTCTATCACTGTCTCTCTCTCCCACTCTCTATCACTGTCTCTCTCTCTCTATCACTGTCTCTCTCTCCCGCTCTCTCTCTCTATCACTGTCTCTCTCTCTCCCGCTCTCTCTCTATCACTGTCTCTCTCTCTCTCTCTCTCACTGTCTCTCTCTCTCACTGTCTCTCTCTCTATCACTTTCTCTCTCTCTCCATCACTGTCTCTCTCTCGCTCTCTCACTCTATCACTGTCTCTCTCTCTCTATCACTGTCTTTCTCTCTCTACCACTGTCTCTCTCTCTATCACTGTCTCTCTCTCTCTACCACTGTATCTCTCTCTATCACTGTCTCTCTCTCTACCACTGTCTCTCTCTCTCCCGCTCTCTCTCTCTATCATTGTCTCTCTCTCTATCACTGTCTCTCTCTCTACCACTGTCTCTCTCTATCACTCTCTCTCTCTATCACTGTCTCTCTCTCACTGTCTCTCTCTATATCACTGTTTCTCCCTCTCTCACTGTCTCTCTCTCTATCACTGTCTCTCTCTCTACCACTGTCTCTCTCTATTACTGTCTCTCTATCACTGTCTCTCTCTCTCCATCACTGTCTCTCTCTCTATCACTCTCTCTTTCTCGATCACTCGCTCTTTCTCTCTCTCTCTCTCTCCATGCACACTTAAACTTGACTTACTATCCTTGTGAGGACCCTCCACTGCTGAAATTACTAATGCAGCTAATTAATGTTGTCTACACGTATCTCACACCATTACATTGACCTTACAAAACAAAAAGAAATCTTTCGACTCATTTATTTTTTGTTGTTTTAAATAAATCTGTAGGTCTTGTCAATAAAAGGCAATTTTAAAAAAGCAGATTAAAAAAAAGCAGATTTTTTTTTTTTTTTAAAGCATATTATTAGTTCACAATTAGTTTGCATTTCCTTTAAAGATTCTTTAGCATGTTTGTTTTTTTTTTCAGAGAAAATATTCTTATTAAAAAGTTTTTCCTCACAGGGATCAGCCTCAAGTCAAACCTGTCACATATTCCTATTATTATGTGAATATTTGTCGATTATGTCGAACAGACACAAAATGCTTAACAGGCAGCTATTGCTATCAAGCAGCTACTTAAAAGAAACTTCAAAATTCCCGGTTTATTTTTTCAGTTAGTTTTCTTCTCAGCGTGGCTAATAGTTGTTGAATGTGTTATTATGTAGAGGAATACATTTTTTTCCCAACGAACATCACTAACTTGACTGAAACATTTGGATGGTGGTTGAGTTCTTGTCAAAAAAAAAATTGCGTGATTGGGTCACTTTTACTGATTTGTTAACATATACAAAGTGGAAGAACATCTTACCTGTGTGTTGAAGAACAGACACAGCACAAATGTCCAGCAGCATGGGAAAAAAAAAGACAAAGAAAGGGTGAAATTAGATTATTTAGTTATTTTCCAAACCAAACAAAGACAGCATGTGTGCCTTAGCGCTTTGTGTGCATCATTCGAATCACTCATATGAGTCACTGACATAAACACATTTAGATGGCCTTTAGTGTGTTGGCAAAAATGTGAAAGTCGCCAGACGTCTCTTTGTCCCACACAAAGGCAGAGGAAAAGAAAAAAAAAAAAAAAAAAAAGAGCACAACCAGTGGTTGTCCTTGTAGTATATTCCTCAGAGGCCACGTTCACATCTGTCTAATTTATCTTCTCGTTTTCTTTTTTCCCATCCTCTCTCCCTTCCTCACAACATATATGGTCGTCTAGGCTGCATCGAAAATATTCAAAAGCTCTGTTTATGTATTAAAGCTTGATTTTATTCTTATATGCTCATGTAGTAAAAGGGCATCCTAAAGAAACCAAACCTAAAATATTTCACTACAGGAAAACACCTTCATCCTTAGCGCAGAGGAGAGGAAGACCACCCTGCATATCACACTCCTCTCTTGTGTTACGAACAGCTCTGGGGTCATCCCTCTATCTCTTGTTGGGGTCAGAGAAGTGTCCCGTTGTTGGGGGGTTGACGGGTCACGGATGGTGCTGGGAAAGGAAGGGGGGATGGAGGCATCTGTGTTGAGCCGGGATGCAACTGATGGGGCTACGGCACTCTGGTCCACAGAGAGAGGAACAGACCCTTACCTCCTGATCACCCATTTATCACTGCCGCCAGCTCTGCTGAACCATAATTACTCTTCCCCCTATCCCACTCCCACTGTCACATCCACCAGCACGGAGGAGAGAGGGAGAGAGCGGGAAGGAGGGAGGGATGGAGGGAGGGAGGAAGGGGCGGGAAGTGATGAAGAAGAGAGAGATGGAGAGAGGTCTACTGTTGTACTTGGATGTAAACAAAGCAGAGAGTCAGTAAGACAGAAGGAAAACAAGGGCAAAGTGAGAATGCTATAAAGAAAAGGCAAAGTGTTTGCGAGTAGTCAGAAAATACTTACTAGGAAGGAGAATGAACAAACGTGGGCAGAAATGAGAGACATAAATAAAGGAGTAGAGGGAAAAAAAAAAACAGAGTAGAAGCAAGACACATGGGAGGAACAACACAATAAGGACAGGGAAATAAAAGAAAAAGAGTGTATAAGACAAGAAATGTGCTAGTACTACTAGAGTACATGTTCCAGGAGATGAAAGATAAGAAAAGGAAGGAGGCAGTACAGATCCCCCCGCCTCACAAAATTGTACTCTCTGTCTAATGCATGTTCCTATCTGCGTCAGCTGCTGGGAACAGAACGTGGAGAGAGCTCCTGACTGTTATTACACACCGGCCTCTGAGCAGATTCATTACGTTCATCGGGTTACTAGATTAAAACAGCGTTGGTATACATAAAGTCTTTCCATCACATCTCCAGAAACGTACACTACACTTTTACAAGTCCATCTACCTGTGTGCCAAAGATAAACCGCTTTTAAAGCTGCACATCAGAAGAATTCAATTGAAATATGGATCCAGTTACATACGATTTATTTCTTACAAGGGTCCGGATAAGGAGCGAACAAGAAAGACTGGCCACAACAGTTATCTTTTAATGCAAAATCATTACTTATTAGTTAATGGCTATAAATGAGACAATTTAAAGTGGTTATTATTTGGTTTTCTACTGGCACTTCACTTAATTAAAATAGATCATGCTCATGTATTTTAATGCAGAGAGAATGAACACACACTTGTTTGGCCAATCATCTTTAAACATTGGGTTTTTGTGTATATCTCATACTAAATAATTTTAGATCTTCAAATGAAATAGAACATAAAACAAAGGTAACCTGAGTAAACACTCAATACAGTTGATATTATTCTCTTTTTTTCATTGAAGCAAAAAAAAAAAAAGTTATCCAACTCCTATCCCCAATGTGAATTGAACTAATTGCCCCCATAAACGTAAAATCTAGTTGTGCCACCTTTAGCAGCAATAACTGCAACCAGACACTTCCGATAACTGGAGATCAGTCTTTCACTTACTTCTAGGACTAGGGTTTACTTCTGTGCTTTGGATCATTGTCTTGCTGCATAATCCAGTTGCGCTTGAGTTTCAATTTACAGACTGAAGACCTGACATTCTCCTTTAGGATTTTCTGGTAGAGAGAAGAATTCAAGTTTCCCGCAATTATGGTAAGTTGCCCAGACCCTGAAGCAGCAAAGCATCCCCACACCATCACACTTCCTCCACCACACTTGACCGTAGGTATGATGTTCTTTTTGTGGAATTCAGTGTTTGGTTTACGTCAGATGTAACAGGATCCCTGTCTTCCAAACAGTTCCACTTTCAACTCATCAATCCACAGAACATTCTCCCAAAAGGTTTCAGGATCATCAAGGTGTGTTTTGGCAAAAAAGGTGTGTTTTAGGTTCTTTGATGTTGTCCTTGTCTCTTTTGTGACTTCCTGGATGAGTAGTTGCTGTGCTCTTGGAGGAATTTTGGAAGGCCGGACACTTCTGGGAAGGTTCACTACTGTGCCGAGTTTTCCCATTTGGAGGTAATGGCTCTCGCTGTGGTTCTTTGGAGTTCCACAGCCTTTGAAATAGCTTTGTAACCCTTCCCAGACTGATGTATTTCAATCACCTTCTTCTTCATCATTTCTGGAATTTCTTTCAATTTTGGCCTAGCGTGTTACTGGGAAAGACCTTTTAACCAACTTCATGCTGTTGAAAACGTTCTGTTTAAGTGTTGATTTGATTGAACAGGGTTTACAGTAATCAGGTCTGGTTATGTCTAGTCCAGCTGAACCACATTATGAACGCAGTTTCATAGATTTGGGGAATTAGTAACTACGGGGGCAAAAACATTTTCACACAGGCCCAGTTGGTATTGGATAACTTTTCTGCTTCAATAAATAACATTATCATTTTAAAACTATACTTTGTGTTTACTCAGGTTCGTTTTATCTTAGATCTTGTCTTTATTTCTGAAACAATTTAGTATGAGATATATACACAAAACAAAATACTTTTTCACAGCACTGTATATATATATATATATATATATATATATATATATATATATATATATATATATATGCTGTATTAGTTTTAGGACAGTCAACTATGTCCATAGCAGGACAATCTAGAATATAACAGTGAGGTCCTCTCTCTTACACACACATGCCTACACTCCTGGTAGAAGTTACTCTGGTCCTAATAACACCTGTTCAGCCAACCCTTATAGAGAGGTGTCATTTTCACTTAATCCTTCTCACTTCAAAATTCACAAGAAAAGTACAAGAAAAAAGATGATTTTATTATGCATGTGCCTTTAGTGAGTACAGCAGTCTAACAGTACGGGAGAAAAGACATACACCATAATTGAAGGGTACTGGCCTAAGAAAACTTCTGCAAGGACAACACACATGCTCACATACACAACACACACACTTCGTCTCTCTATCTCATTAGGCTGTTCTCCACTCTGTGGGGCGGCAGTGGGCTGGTAGGCAGGGTGGCACTGAGCCGGTTTTCCTCAGGCAGTCACTCCCTGTGCCATCCACATACACACACACACACACACACACACACACACACACACACACACACACATCTCCACTACCTCCACCTTCAAACTTCTGCAGCCAGCCAATAGCGTTCTTTCAAGGGAAGAAGGTCACCCTGACAGCCCCAACCTCTGCCTCATCACAGCCACACACATGCAGTCAGACACAATCCAGGCCTTGCCATATCCTGAGCATTCGCAAAGAGCTGCAATAATGGTTAAAGGAAAGGGTTTCACTCTACCAGGATATTTCAAGAAGAGTAGAAGCAGCAAGCTAGACAAGTGTACACAGACAAGAACAAGCCCTGTTACAGGGAGAGAGGACAAGCAGGAAGAGTGCATGAAAACGAGGAAGACAATGAGGTAGTAACAAATGCTCCATTGTAAGTGGCTGGGCTTTGATTTATGTAAGGCATGGCTGGCAGGGGGAAGATAATGCCGTTTGAAATGGTTCATTTCAGAAATCTATTCTAAAGCCCTCCGTTTCCCACCTCTCACCTGCTACTGACTCCCACTCCCCCCTGCACGCGCACACACACACACACACACACACACACACACACACAGATCCATAGCAAGCAATGATTGTTATATGCAAAAGACAGAGAGAAGGTACGGAAGGAGAAAGAACAAGTGAGACAGTGTGAGAGCACAACATCAAACAAGGGAACTTGTATAAACAAAAAGCAGAGGAATAATCAACAAACACTCAATTCCCCACCGTCCTCTGGTGCGCACACACAGCCCACAGCCTCCCAGCTCAGAGGCTCCATTAATAACACAGTGAGCCCTGCAACCCAGGCCATTAAAGCTGCCCAGACGGAGCGAGGGAGCACACGAGGAGGAGGAGGAGGAGGAGGGGGGGAGAAGACAAGTAAAACATGAGTTCATCACAGAAATAATTCCAATATCCATTATGGACCTAAAATGCGGGTGGGTCTTTGCACGGGGGAAGGTGCTGAAATTAGTTTACTCCGTTGAGAGTTGAGGTAATGGCAGCCAATGAGATTCCCATGCACAACGCAGTCACTCTATGAAATAATAATGTGTGGAAAAACAAACCACGTAATAATTTCCCCGTTTTCTACTTAGAGGCGATGCATCTCTGTTGAGTGGAGTCAACTGACCAAGATTGTTACAAGCTTGAGAACAGCAGCTAGGGCACCACCCTAATAGGAATTCTATCCTCCAAAGAGAAACGCATAAACATGGTGACACGATCAAATGTTTCGGTGTCAGGAATACAGTGCTGAATACAGTACATTTAATGGCATATGGCAGATGCCATTATCCAAAGCAAATTACATTTATCTCATTTTTATAAAACTGAGCAGTTGAGGGTTAAGGGCCTTGCTCAAGGGCCCAGCAGTGGCTTCTTGGCAGTGCTGGGATTTGAGCTACCGTTGCCCTCAGGTTAGGTATTGAAATTTTACAAATCCCTTATCTTTTGAAACAAAGTACAGTACACATGGTCTTAGAAGTATAGGCTTCCTGTTTGGGCCAAGTATCATCAATGTTCTACTTAAACTATTTACTCGGTTTTGCTTTCCCATGCCTTTCCCATGCTTCTCCAGAGACCCTTAGCAAAGATCAGCTTTACAGCCTACTGCCAAAAAAGAAGCTCTTAAATTCAGGATCATATCAACTATCTTCCCTGTAATTAGGGTTTTTTTTTTTGTTTTTTTTTAAAAAAAGACTTGCTAAAATAATAGTGAAAGTACCACAAAGTAATAATGCATCTGCAACACTACTGATGAAATAATCTTATTACCAGTGTAGTGCAAATCTTTCAGTTCAGTCACATTTATTTTACTGTTGGATTATCTCCTTACACAGCATGTACTCAGCTGATTCGTATACATAGATTTAGGTAGGTATCAAAAGATCTCAGATGAGACCAGCTGATCTGGGATTAGATGCGTACTTCACATACTGCTCTTAATTACTGCGTTCTGGCTGCCGCTTCAGCGTTAAGACTTGTGTAATGCTAAGCTGTTTTCGTGTATAAAGTTAAGTTCAGCACATGCTTGAAGGCAGAATGTCTGCCTCTGTTAGAACAGCAGAGCCAGACACAGTCCTTGCTGCTGCTTAGATCCAGCCTGTGGAGACCAGCAGACACTAGGTCTACAGCCACACAGATTAGTGTGTGTGTCTCTCTAAGACAGAAAGAGAGAACACACTAGAGACAGCGTGCAGTTAGTTTATGTGTTGCTGGAGTGGTGGGGTCAGGACACAGACCTAGTCACCTGGGATGGAATGATGAATAACAGCACAAGTCTGGCTCTCCTGAGAGAAGTTCTCACTCGAACAGTACGATGGCAATGATGATGGCAATCCCTGCACTGTCTGCAGCTTGAGAATGTTTTTACTGTAAGCACCCCTTCTGCAAGGTCATATACCAACCAGTCAAGCATGACTGTACAGTACAGTATTCAAGTGTGCTGAGGTGCGTGACAATGCTGTGTGGCGTCCATGCACATGCATTTGGGCTGTCAGACACACTAAGGCAAGGGTGTCCAATCTTATCCGCAAAGGGGCGGTGCGGGTGCAGCTTTTCACGTCAACCAAGCAGAATCCACACCTTTAGTCTATTGAAAGCCAAGATCAACTGATTAAACCGGTAGAATCAGGACCCACACCAGCCCTTTGTCGATAAGATTGGACACCCCTGCACTAAGGAATGGTCTCTCACGTCAATATGAACCTCTGATCCGATTCCCAGGCTCAACTGAGATTCTGGAACATTCCTGCTGAAGGTTCAAGTCACTTCAATTAAGGAGCACTGGATTTAGATCCAGATCCATACTGAGCAAGTATGCGAGAGCAGTAGGAAGGACAAACTTACCGTATGCTCACACGTAGTGTATCTCTGGTGGGCGTCCAGCAATCTCTACTGTTGTCACTTCTGGGTGCTCACTTTGATCACTCTGGTCTTCTGCTGTTGTAGCTCATCCACCTCCATGTGAGATATGTTGTGCATTCTGAAATGCTTTTCTGCTCACCACGGTTGTAAAGACTGGTTATTTAAGTTAAAGTAGACTTCCTGTCAGCTCAAAACATTCGTAGCAATTCTCCTCTGACCTTTCTGGCCACTTACTGGATGTTCCTTTGTTATTCGCACCATTCTGCGCAAACTCTAGATCAGGGCTGTCCAATCTTATATGGAAAGGGCCAGTGCGGGGACAGGTTTTAATTCTAACCAAGCAGAAGCCACTGCTTGACTGGAATGAAAACCTGCACCCACACCGGAGCTTTGCGGATAAGATTGGACAGCCCTGCAACAGATACTGTTTATGTGAAAAATCCCAGGAGATCAGCAGTTGAAGGCCGGTTGAGGTCCTTGTTCAAGGGCTCAACAGTGGTAGCTTGGCAGTGCCAGGGCCTGAACTCATGATCTTCTGATCAGTAGACCAGAGCCGTAACCACTGAGTGAGTTATGAGTGGAAGCCATCAGTCTGCATCACTGAAAGAAACGTGCCATAGGAATCAGTCTGAGGAATCATCCGAGCCAATCGTTTGAAATTGTTGCTTTACGAAATCATACATAGACTGCACAGAATTGAGTAAATCTCACCATCACTAAAATTAATAAGACAATATGAAGAAATGTCAGAATAACACTGTGTGAGACTGGATAGTGGAATTTTGCAGTAATACCTTGAATGCAAAGTACAGGAAAGTAAACTCTTCTTGCCCACGTTTTTCACCACAGCATTGCTGCAAACCACCTGCCTCTTCATAGTGAGCAAGCCGTCACACCCATCAGGGCAGAGTGATATTTCAGTCTCTCGTAGGTACAGCGTTGCACTGAGGCTGCACCTGAGTCTTCCCTGTTCTGTTCTTCAGAGCTGAGTAGGCACAGGAGAGACTATCCCAGGCCTAATTACCGCTGCTTAATTAGTGTGGGGGCGAAAGCTCGATGGGGCACCTGCAGTCTTACTTCATATGCTGACAGGGAGGAACAAGTGTTAATGATCTGTATTTATGATAATACTCCCAAAGTGTGTGTGCGTATGTGTGTGGGGGTTAACACCTGAGAAAGCTTCCCTAACCACTCCAGATGAACAGAAGGGGAGGAACAGTACTGAGGATAATTACATAAGTGCTGCAATAAGACAAGTACATTGAGAGAACACGCACAATTTGGAACACTATGAAATGGGTAGTGAATGGGCACTGGATGAAAGTGATCTTCCTTTGTTTTTTTTTTCCTCAAAAAGGAAACACAAATATATAAAACGATAGAGGGGTGCTGAGCAGGGCTAGCATCCCTCACCTCACTGCTGTTGTTTCGTGAAATTACCAGCATAGTCTTCTGGTGAGAAAAAAAAGAATTTTTTTTTTCTTCGCTTTTCCTCTTGTTCCGGAAAATTAATGTCTGTGTGCAGAATATAATCCATCAAAAGCTGAAAGCTGAGGACATTCAAAAAATGATAGCAGGAAAGATTAAGTCTCTCCTTATGAAAGTACACACACACACACACACACACGAACCAAGACACACAAATATTCATATAGACATAAAAGCTTTAAGGTGCTATGCGGTCAACAGGAAAACAGTTATACCCTTCCCATTCTTGGTCTTCATTTTAACAAAGTAAAGACAAGGTATTGTTAGATTTAAACACACCCTATGCCGTTCTGTTGATTCAAATAAAATTCCAGCCCTCTCAGGTTACACCAGTTGGTCCTCAGGTAAGCAGAATGACTAAACTTCATATCAATTCAGAAAACAGTTAGAACTAAAGAATTTATAAGCAAATCAAGATGTTACTGTACCTGGCCTGTACATATGCACTCTTTCACACCAGAACCTTTATCAAAACTGAATCTCAAAAAGGTGGACACTGACCTTCATACTGAGAGAGGGATTCCTTTAAACCATGTGGTGAAGAAATTTAATATGCATGATGATATTAATGAATTTAAAATAAAACTCTAGTCAGTGCATATCTGTCCCCTTTGGAAGGTCCGTCTCCAGGGGAATCAGTAAGTGATCACCCAAGGCCACTGTAATCACAAATAACTGATCGATACCAAATCAGGTACTGCTGCACCGTCAGTGCAAGGTCCTCACACATTAATGCCGTGCATTAATTATTGACACGAGATTTAATTTGACAGGCAAACATACACCTATACACCAATCAGCCTTTTAATAATCCATACAAGCAGCATGAGGCTTAATCATATTGCTATTGATTAATATACAGCAACTAAGAGCAGTCAGGCATGCCTTATGACCCATAAACATATCACTAAAGCATGAGGTTCGGAGAGGAACAGGAAGGATGCCCTAACAGGGCTCAACATCAGTGCAGAATGGCAAGCTGGATAAGCATACCCATTCAAAGATAGTGTATCTGGGGGAGCATATGCTTCAAGGTGAGAAAAGATAAATGAATCAAAATGAAATAAGGAAGTGAGCGATGTTAAGAAAAGGGTCAAACCCTGTCATATATTCCTTCTTCTCCATCAAGCTCTTCTTCCATCAGTGTACTGATCTAATGTGGGAAAGAGGGACAAATCTCTAAACGTATGTCCTTCAGTGAAAGCAGGCAGAGATAGAAAGAGAGTAAAAAAAAAAAAAAAAAAAAGAAGAGCTCCGGGGCTGGAGATCATCTTTAACACTTAGCAGTGACTGGATCAGAAATAGTTTGCCACCTGCCGCTAGCGGTTATGAGTGGAAGCCATCAGTCTGCAAGCATGAGAGAAAGAGTGAGCCATCACAGCACCTTGATTTATGAAAATAATGAAATATGTACAGCTGACAGCTAGAAGGATCACTGTAGAGGTTTTATTCTAATTCACTTGTCCTCTTTGCAAATCACACATCACCTGTGTCATGTCAATGTGGTTGTTTTTATTTATTTTATTTTTTTTCAGGCGCACAAAAGTCTACTAATAAAGAGTACAGGGCACAGCCAGCAGCCAGGGAACAAAACACTAACACAGTTTACTCAAAATGATTTTTAAGCAGACAATATATGTATATTGTTTTGGGTGGTTGCTTCAATATCGCAGTTTAATATCACAGTTCATGCCTCCCAGCGAGACTGCAAGTACTGCACGCAGTGTTAAAGCTAAGATCTTCACAGCCTTTTAATAAATGCTTGTACTGTAACATCACCAGAGCCCTCCCTTCGATGCGCTGCATTATCTGGAGAAACTCTCTTTAACGAATCAGATTATGAAAACCTCATATTAAAAGCCTCTCACGTAACAAAGAACTCAAAGGCCCCATCCAGCTCTTTCACCTCCTGTCTGAGGTTTCAATGAAAGCCACAATATCATTGAGCAGAGGCCCACCTCGCTAGCCGCTAAGGCAAAGGGTTGCCACTGTAATCTAATAGATATTGTATTGCTTACAGCAGTACATGCATAGGGAGTGGTGCTCTTTTCAATGGGCCCTAAATGGGAGATGAATAGAGTCAGGCATTCTGAAGGACGCCTAAACTTAATTTGAGTGAGTTAAAAGGTTGGAGATGGTATTGAACGGCTTGGACGGAGCCTGGGCGTTAGCAGGGCCGTTTCACTGCCATTTCAATGGGCTCTTTTCCTGTTAAAGGCCTCCTTGCCAGGCCCATCTCATTTTCTTTAAAAGCCCATGCACCACCTTAAAGCATTATTAAAACAGTGTGAGAGAGCAAGAGGTTAGCCCGGAGAGCCTGGGACACAGTGACACATGGACAGTCACTTACTGCACTGCAATACAGTGCAGTTCTAGGCAATCCATGGAGGGTATAGATAATGAGAATGATGATGGAGGCAATAGCTTTGAATCAATGTGGCTCTTAAACAGAACACATTGTTTTGGGATATATTGCATTCTCCTGTCAGTCCCTTTAAGGCCCTTCAGAGGAGAGCAGTCCCTGCAGTATCACTGCATTCTGTGTTCTCTAAAGCTGCCATGTTGTACCAGTGCGTGAACACAGATATGTAAATTCATACAAAATACATCACCTTTCTCAAGTGGCAACTGTGTGGGGGTTTTTTTTCCCTCTTCATTTTACCACAAATAGAACCAGAAATTTTTCTATCTATCCATCCATACATTTTCCATACCGCTTAGCCTACACAGGGTAGCAGGTGGCCTATCCCAGAGGACTGGGGGCACAAGGTGGGGGATGGGGTGCCAAGCCATCGCAGGGCACAATCGCATACACACTCACACGCTACAGACGATGTGGAAATTGTGGCCAATCATCCTCCTGGGGGAGGAAAGCGGAGTACCCGGAGGAAACCCCCTGAAGTACAGGGAGAACATGCAAACACCGTGCACACAGGGCGGAGGAAGAAATCGAATCCCCAACCCCGTAGGTACAAGGCAAACGAGCTAAGCACTAAGTCACCGTGCCACCCACAAATCCTTTCTACTTTCCCAGAAACACTTGTCTAACTAATATGAAAAATACGGAATCAAGCGGGATGTAGTGACATCATCCAACTGCATTTCAGCATTTTTGTGTTTTTACACTAGTTCAAGTGTTCTCACAGTTTACAGTAAAACACTAGAGAGGACATGTGCCCGAATGAAGCTTACAAAAGATTAAGTCCTATGTAGCAGGGGGTAGATTTTAATTCACCAGAACACCTCACACTCTGTGCAACTCAAATGAAGAAGAAGAAGAAGTAGAAGAAGAAGAATAATAAGAAGAAGAGATCTTAACGGATCCCTTTACTTCCTACCAGCTCGGTCAGTGGCATCTGAATCAGACCTTCCCCTCTCTCTGATTCTCTTTGATAAAGGAAGAAACGGCGCTAAACTCTGCATGCTAACTCTCACACTTTCATGTATTATTTAGTGATGGCTTTTTATCACTGAAGTGCTTGGACTAACTCTTGCGGACCAGACCAGGATAAATAAAATGGTATAATGTCTTTTTGAACACGGTATGAGTTCATGTTTGTGTAGCTTCAGACCCTGTGTTTGTTCAGTAGTATTGATACAGTAAGAGACCTGTAACAGAATCCAATTTTTCATTTTCCAAGAAGCAGAAAAAAGAAAACTTGTTTGTTTCTTCTGTGCTTAAATAATGTGAGTCAGTGGTGTTATACAAATACACTGCTGCACCTCTGCAGATCGGCTCTTACAGCAGAATGCCGCTTGTTTTTAGATGTCAGCACCTGAGGATCCTACAGTGGGCAGGCAGAGAGAGAGAGTCATAATGAGATCATAGTCATAATGAGATTTATCAAGCACGGCCACTTTGTATGCAGCACAGCCTCTTGGAAAATCCGCACTTCTTTTTATAGATTGCGTAATGGATAGTATAAAAACGATTTCATTGTAGAATAAATCATACGTCAAAATGCAACCTATACGAGACTATCATGTGACTCGGAATATGAAAAATTTGCATGCCGCTTGCTCCGCTTCCTCAAATCTGCAGATAAACGTAGAACTTAATGGCGTACATGATAATTTATTAGTAGGTTTAAAATATTCATAAATATAGAATTAATCATTTATAACACATCTTTAAATTAACGGGTGTCCTTGAAGTTCTACTTACAATGAATGAGTCCCCTGTGGCAATTTTCTATGTGCTACTAACAAATTTCAGCTCCAAATACTTCGTGCATATTTGAGTGAAACTCACATGATGTCTTTAACAAGAAGACTGAGCTCGACTTGGAGGGTCTTCAGACACCCAAAAAGCACATTTCAGTCTTCTAAACTAAATGCGAAGCGGTAAAGTCCAGAGACGGTTAGAGGTTTGCTGTTACTGTGAGTTGACCTATTTCTTGACCTCATCTGAGGGTGTTTTGACACTTGGCTTGTTAGGAGCGTTTGTTTCGAAACCTGGTCTGTTTCCTTCCTTGGTTCGGTCTGTTTAGACATACATGAACACGGCAATCTGCACCGAAATGGTAAATGCACTTATATAGCACTTTTATCCAAAACGCTTTACACTGTGTCTCATTCACCCATTCACTCACACACACACACACACACACACCAATGGTAGCAGAGCTGCCATGCAAGGCACTAACTTGCCATCGGGAGCAACTTGGGGTTCAGTGTCTTGCCCAAGGACACTTCGGTATGTGGAGTCATGTGGGCTGGGAATCGAACCGCCAACCCGTCAAGTGGACAACCCGTCAGTCAAAACAATCAGTCCGATTGAAAACGGACTCTGGAGTGGTCTGCTTGTGGTGAGAAAGCAATCCGACCCAATTGTCTGACAAACCAATGTGTATAGCAATGCATGATGGGAAAACTGCGTTATGTAAAAAAATTTCTTTGTTTTTCCAGTGGCTCGTAACATGAATCATGGCTTAACTCACTGAAATTTAGTCTGACAAACATATTTATGAACAACTTCCAAAAACGCATAAAAACACTAAGGTTTACAAGGTGTTTAGAGAGCATCACAAGGAGATGGGCTTTAATCACTACGTGGAACATTAAAATGAGATCAATTCTAAAAACTACAGCTAAAAAGAAAGCCACAATAAGCTCGCGGAGCTGCTGTCTATCCATCTGGACGGACAACCGCTATGAGCAGAACCCCGGAACATAGACGGGTGCGCTCTGACCAATGAGAGGACAGTTTACTCACATGTGACTTGCATAAATACATTTTGGTACACTTTAAAATGTTGCCTTATGAAAGCGAACAGAGCCAAAGAGAAAATACATCGCTGTAATAATTTAAGTCTCTGTTTTGGAACAAAGCACAGATCTACAGGTCTGAAAACCCCCTGAGACTAGAGTGATAACTTCAGCCCCTCCAGGGTTCAACCAAACACACTAACGGTTAATAAAGCAACAAAAAGACCAGAATAGGCTGATATTTTCATCACCAAAATGTAACAGTTAAATTGTAGCTTTGTCCAAATCTAAAGTAGTATATCATCTGCTGCCATTACAGCGGTGGAAATTCACAAACTACATGTACTCTTGTTCCAATATTTAATATAAAAAGTAAAAAGTAATGAGGTATTTAACCCCAGAAGATAATTAAAAGACAGTATGTGCAAGCTTCAAATCATTTTTTTTTTAAGATTATTTTGAGATCCAATCAAAATAAAGCGGTCTACACTTCAGGCACGGAACGTCTGAGATAGTAGAGACAGATGAGTATCTTTGGCCCAATTTATCAGGCATCTTTAGTTTTAAACGCTTCAAAGGAAGCGGAGCGATAACGATCTGCAAATTATGCGAACCAAAACCGGCGGAGATATCGGGTTATAGATATTTCACAGCTCAACATCCAACCTGCAATAACATGTACAGGTAAGCCATTAGCTAGCTGACTGAACTAGACTAGCTAGGCAGATCTTTTTGATGTTTTACAGTATGAAAGCTCTGTATTAAACTTGTATTAAACTTGATGAACTTCCGTGTTCGTCAACTACTACCACAGTACAAATTGTGGGGAAAAACAGTGAAGATTTTTGTTTGTATATTTCACACAACTGATCATACATAACACGTTTGCTGTGAAGGCAGTGTTGTGTTCTGCATTGGGTTTGCCCTAACCCTAAAGGGAACAATGAACAATGTTGAAACTGCGCTACACTCTGCTCCATCGCTCTCATGTTTGCCCGGTGTGCCAAAACGTTAATGCCTACTGGAATGTTCTTGCCCTCTTACGAATGTAATCCCTTGTGCTTTCCTGTAAGAAACACGAGTTATCAGAGACAACAGCTGTTAGTGTGCACTTTCGTGCTGGCAGGACGTTTCTGGCAGGAAGTAAGATTTTGGCACCACAAGCCAATCTTTAAGAAAGTCAGAGGGCATCTGTATGCACTTATCAAACAGTCTCATCAATGGATTACCACCATTTACCATGGACCTGGACTCTGAAATGAATGGTCACCTCAGAAAAGTTGATTTTCAGCAAGAGTTTGGCAGGAATTCTCTCCCCAAAGCAGAAAGACTTGGTGGACAGTTAATACGCAACAATAATGGCTTCCATTTTAAGAGGAGGAACTTGGAAGGAGGCTCAGAAAGAGCAAAGTAGGGGAACGGAAGAAAGGGGCTTGATACACTCTAGGAAAATTAGCACAACAAAGCAATTAAATAATACACACATATACTCACTGACCACTTTATTAGGAACACACCTGGTTGTAAAAAGTGATTATTTGAGTTACCATAGCCTTCCATAGTTTATTTATTTTTTTTGCTCCATTCCGTGTAAACTCTAAAGAGTGTTGTGTGTGAAAATCCCAGGAGATCAGTCTTTTTTGAAATAATCAAACCAACAACCATGCCATGGTCAAAGTCACTTTTCATTATGGTCAAGGTATATCGACCCCCCCCCTTCCCCCCCGATGTTTATTGTTAACATTGTTAACTGATACTCTTAACTCGAGTCAGTATGATTTTATGCATTGCGTTGCTGCCACATGATTGGATGATTAGATAATTGCATGATTTATAGAACAGATTATAGAACATACTCTACTGTCTAACAAAAATGGCTTTTTTTTTTTATGACGAATTCACAACCTGTACAGCTGTTGGCGACTTTTTTCTGTGACACTGTGAGGGGACGTGTCAAGTGAGAGACCGAAGAACAAACATGCAAGGCAATGGCTTACACGCTGAACAATACAGACCTTCAAACCTAGTGTTCACAATAACAGCTCCTTGACTCTACACCACAAGTCATTACTCAGAGTCAAAGTTCAGAAGTTCAGTTGCTGTGATCTGAGATCCCTTACAGCACTGCTGAGGGCAAAGAATAAGCAGACCTGTGATTTAGCTCCTGGGGAACATGGCTAGGAGCACTGCACGGCACAGATGATTTAAGCAGCGCTTAAAAACAGGATATCCAAAGAGCCCTTGAGGCATGCATACATACAGATCGAGACGGACGGACGGATGGAGGTAGGGCTGGACAGACAGACAGACGGATAGACAGAGAGATAGATACACATACAGATGGACAGATAGATAGATAGATAGATAGATAGATGGATGGCTGGAGACACAGACAGACAGATTCATTCTAAACACTGGGACATCTGACTTAGGCATGTGTATGTCAGTGTTGGGGACTCGAGTTACTTGGACGTGACTTGGACTTGAGTCACAAATTTGCAGACTTTTTACATTCACAAACAGCTCTATAACACACTACATGAAAGGTAATATCTGAAAAAGCATAATAAGTGCACTTTAAAAAGTGCACCTATTATGCTTGGTAAAAAGCACCAATAACCAATAACCTTGGTAAAAAGCACATTGCGACTTTTTTAAGACGCAATCCTTAAGGTTAAGGACTTGACTAGACGGGACTTGAATGCCAAGACTTGAGACTTACTTGGGACTTGCAAAACAATGACTTGGTCCCACCTCTGGGGTGTGTTCAAAAACATTCCTTAAAAAAGCATACTGTCAAGTATGGCTACTAAACAGTGGCTAAACGGTGGCTACTACCATGGCTAAACGGTTAAGCCTCTGGGTTACTGATCAGAACGTCGGTTCAAGCCCCAGCACCGCTAAGCTGGATATCTGTTCACGCATCAGGTTGATGGAGTGCCAGGGGTTCGATGCCAGCTTGTGGCAGATGTGTCAGAATGGTGAGTATAGATATCGGCATATGTTTTCTATATATCAATTGCTAATTATAACGTCGACTTAGTTATTTACTTAGTTATTTCGTTAACTATCAACTTCATCATTAGCTAGCCAGCATCAATCTGACTGGATTTTGCATGTATAATCCACACGTTACACTCTATAGCTATAGTTATTTGGAGTGACTTGTGCGCTGTGTATAAAGTATTTAGAAGAATTTGTGGCCACCCACTTCTTATATGCGTGTTATCCTATGACAGTGAATTGTGACACACAATATTGCAATACAGTTTAACAGACAGCTTGTGTGACTGTGAAGCTCAGGAAGCAGCTCCCACTAAAAACCGAAATCATACAAGCTATTGTTCCATAACCTATGCAGTGCATTTATATACTAGGTCCTGGTGTATCCTCTGCCATTCATATTCAAGTGTTTTTCCTGCTCTGACACACATGATTCAACTAATCAGCTAACTAAAAGACCTTCCGGAGTTGAAGTGGGTGTGTTGGGGGCAGGGAAAACATGAACATGTGCAGGACACATTAGGAACCCTAATTTGCAGTTCAGTCAATGAACAACATCAATTTTGTGTCAAGTGACCGCAATATATCATGTACATAACTTCACAGATTCCAGAAGCCCATGACTACACCAGACAAGCATAAATGCATGTAAACACAAAATCCAATTTAGCTCCATAGTTATTATTTCACTTCAGTCAAAATTTGGAACTAGTGTCCCATTGGAGCAGGACTCACTCTGCCCCATGGTCCGTCTATGAACACCTTCGGTGAAGGAGAAGTAGTGGCAGGCCCGGACTGGCCATCGGGAGCACCAGGAGAATTCCCGGTGTCCTGACAACTGATTTAGCCCACTGCCCTGCTGTTTTTATTCATTTATTTATTTAATAAAATGTATTAATTATGTTATATTATTGCGTGTCCTATGTACTCAAGTGATCCGTTCTGACTTCGGCATTTGATAATAAATCGATAATAAATCATGAACCGTTCTCCTCAGCTCCGGCGACCGATTCAGTACAGAGTCATCACTGCACAGAGTGAGGATGGAGAGGAAGCGGCCAGGTGGAGCAGAGAGGGAAAGGGCACGCAAAAAGAAAGCCCTCCAAAAAGAAGCAGCAAAAATGCAACACAATTACTGACCAGTTAAGGGCTTGAAGAGCAGGAAACACTGCTCATCTGTAAACACTGTAGCTTTGTGTTCGCTAACTTAGCTAAACAAGTATTAACCACAGTTTCACTACTAGCAAACCTCAGCACCATTACTATCGTCAATCAAAATATGCTAAAGGACAGCATTATCTACTGTACAGTTGTAACACTAAGTAATTCAGCAGACAGATATCCAGATTTATGTACAGTACATTTAGGGAGCCCTCCATGTTGTTATTTTAAATGGTGAAATTACAAATACAGCTAGGGCAAACAACAACAACAACAACAACAACAAACACTACGAGTCATAAAAGGTAATACCATGTTCAATATTAGGATTTTTCTAAATAGATATTGCCATGATGTAGTTAGTATTGTGCTGATAGATATTTAGGCATTTTAGAAAACGATGTCTGCGCATATGTGCAGTTGAAAAAAAAAAAAAATTCTCCTATTTTTCACAATAAGGTGGAGGGCCATCCTGGCACTAGCTCTGTGCAGTGCTCACACTTCAGGGTCAACCTGAGATGACCAATGGAGGTAAAATAAGAGAAATTAAATATGCTTTTAAATATAGTATGGTTAAATTTCAGGTATTTTAAGTCTAAAAAAGAGACAAAAACAAACCTTGTCCTAATGTGATACTTTAATTTGAACTAAAAGAAATTTAGATTCTGTGCTCACAAATTACAGTGAGATTTCATTTTCCATCAGTGTGGAGACAGATCTGTTTATAGCATTGGATCTGGTAAAGAAGTGACAGGTACATGAAAAATGGCCAAAAAAAGTGTCTTTATTTACCTCTCTTCTGCATTTAATGTACTTTTGTGAGCAAAAAGTAGAGATTTACTGGCAGCTTTGCACTTCTGGTGTTTGTAAAATGCTTGGCATACCCATGTAAGCTGATATAAATTAGGACTGCTTCACTACCTCTAGGTTTCTTCTTTATGTTTTTATGGGATGACCATACTGTGTGTAATAAATTGAACTTAGGAAAGAAAAAGTAGGGTTGTCAGTGGTTTAATAATTTGTTGTGGGTGTATGGGGTGGCCTGGATGAGTGTGAGACTCGCGGCCTGAAATTATGTCCCAGTCCGGCCCTGACTGGCGGACAGGACAGCTAATGACAGGGTTGTCACAGCTGCCATTTTTTCACCAAATTGGGCTAGTTTAAACATACTCCCCAGCCACCAACATCTTATAGAAAATAACTGTAATGAAATCTAATACATTTCAACAAAGACAAATTGTAAGCACGTACAGTGTGTCTATGTTGTGCAGAGCATTTGTACTGTAAGATATATTGCAAAGATTAGGAAAGGGAGAGAGGAATTATGGTGGGTGTCTGACATTAGAAATGCGTGCGCACCACAATGCACTTGTTTCCAATGCAAAAGTTGAGAAAAAGAAGAAAAATGTGTCGCCCTTTACAGTGGGTTTTGGAAATTGCTGATCACTGAAACTCTGGTTAATGATATTAGCTCAAGATGATAGGGAGCATAGCTGCTGTATCAAACACAAGTGATCAGAGGTACATCTGAAACCACTCAAACCAAGCTGCTAAATTGTCTGCTGCATGCTAGTACTGGTTCACAAACATGCTCAGAGCTACATGTGGTAGCTAGCAGCAAGAAGACTTTCAGTTACTAAAAGTCACCTTACCCTACTATGCTAGTTAGTGGTATATAATGTCATTTTGGCTCATTCAGCTTCATATTTATTGGGGCAGTGGTGGCTTAGCGGTTAAGGCTCTGGGTTACTGATCGGGAGTTCAAGCCCCAGCACTGCCAAGCTGCCACTGTTGGGCCCTTGAGCAAGGCCCTTAACCCTCTCTGCTCCAGGGGCGCTGTATCATGGTTGACCCTGCGCTCTGACCCCAGCTTAATGACATGTTGGGGTATGTGAAGAAAAGAATTTCATATGTATATGTGATCAATAAAGACTCTATCATCATCATTATCATTATTTAGCATTAGTTTCATATATTCTCTATATATGCATGGCCTGCATTTGCATTTAAAGACTCCTCTACTTTATGAAACAGCCTCTCAACACGTGCCTCTCATGTATTCAGACCTAACTTAGAAAGTTCAGTGAGGTTTTCAAACTTTTGAGATGAACTCATATGGGTTGTCACGTCTGATCGGTCTAGAGTTTTTGGATGTATACATTATACACTGTCTCAAATAAACCATACGTCATTACATTGCACCCTTAGAAACAAGACTGGAGCAGGGGTGTAACCTGGCCTGGGCATTTGGGGCTATAGCCCCCAACGATTTTTTTCTTTATCCCCAAATAATATTCTACTTGGAGCAGTTTGTCACTACATTACTGAACGTCAGTAAAAGAAGAAGACAACAGTGTTGTATTTTATCTTCAGTGAACGGAGGCGAGACCAATCAGACAGGGTTTACAGGAAAATACGTGTAAATACTCATGCCTTATTGGTGGACTGGACTCAATTGTGCCAAACGCTAGCCCACACAGTCAGTCAGTTAGATGAAAAAATGGATATACGCGGATTTTTTTTTAACCAGTAAAGGGGTTAAAACTGGTCTAAATTTCTGTCCAATTAAAAAAATAATGAAGCAATTAGCCTTCACATGCAAGAAAAAAATGCATCTAAACAGTCTAGTTAGAAGTATGTTTTTAAAAGTTTTTTTTGATGGAGAAGAATCCGGGGTCAGCCCCGGATGAGTAACAGTCCAGTTAAAGCCCCTGGATTGGAGTCAAACAAACCCAATACTAGCCAGCTAATGTTAGCTAGTTAGCTAAAAGCCAGGCTGAAGTACACAGTTCGGCTCAGATATGAAATACCCAGAAAACACTTATCAGGTACTAATAAAATACATATCAGAAATTACCATACACATGCGTTTTCTTCAACACTCTGTCTTTTAGCTAGAATTTGAACTCAGGACACTCTCTTTGACATTACCTTTACGTTTTTAAACTCTGGGTTCAACAGCCCTCGATCCATTAATAAATGGAAACAATAGCCGCAAATGTCCTTAAACTAATGTCCTTCATTTTACCTTGATTCAGATGTCCTTATATGGTAATCTACATATGAAGCATTTAGTACGATGTGTTAAAAAAAAAAAAAAATAAAATCATCTGTCAAGAATGTAGATGTGTTGTGGATTGGCTCTAAGTACATTCTCTACAAGAGAGTGAAGGAGAGAGAGAGAAAGAGAGAGAGAGACAGAGAGAAAGCGAGAGAACATTTCTCTTCAACTGTCAATCTGTCAAAGCACATGAAGACTGCATTTATCATATCAGTGCAGTGTGAAGGATTTTCATCTGAAAGACAGCAACAGTCTACATCTTATTTATCTGTAATACTTATGTCTCTAGTTCCCGGTCATTTTATTTATTCTGGAAAAAAATCTGAAAATGTACATCGAGGTCTTTCTTAAATGTTCATCTCTTAACCAGTCGCAATTTACTCCAGGACCTCCAGTTCAAACCTATATAGTCCAGTTATGAATAAAGTGAAGGAAGCTGTTAGGCAAATGTGAATATTTATATGTTATGTGTTAGCGAGGTGAATACAACAGCAGCCTGCATCTACTCTGGACAGGACCAGGAGATGTGAGCAATTCAAGAAAACAAGTCTAGGATTTATTGTCTCTCTCATAGTTAGACAGAAAGTAGATGTATGTGCTTCTATAGAAGGATAGAATGGGGCTAGCACAGGAACGCTAGGTATGCGAGTGTGTGCAGGTGTGAGATGAAGCACTAAGGCTGGGGTCTGAGCTGACCAGGCAGGTTAACTGTGCAGGGAAGACATGCCTGGCACCAGCGAGTTGCACTAATACACTTGGCAGCCAACTCTGGGTCAAAGCTTAATACTCTGTGGGGTAGAAGGACACTGAGTAATCTGTATTCAGTCTTGACTTTGTCCACATCTGATACGCAACATTAGCCGCTAACTCACTCTACAGACTAGTGTCCTTCAGTTTATATTACTTTATGTTAATAGAAAAAAATTACATACAACATCATTTGTCATTGTTAGTTGGGGCTGTAGACGGCTGATTTATATGCATGTGTTTACGGTAGAGGGGGCGGAGGTAAGGCGGGGCAAGTGGGGTGAGGTGTCTTTTCAGAATTTATTGATCTTTGATCCAGCCCCCACGTTCCACCACCTCTCCTGCCCGGGGTCTCTTGATTAAATCACCAACAGGCTTTGGAACTCGGTTACACTAGTGGGAACTAAAGCGTACACTAATATTTAGAGTACACACTCAACTAAAAAGCCAAGGACAAGTTCTCACACCATTCATTCAATTCAATTCAACTTTATTTGTATAGTGCTTTAAACAATGGACATTGTCTCAAAGCGGCTTTACAGAAATATATAAACGCAGGATACAGATATTAAGTGCGTGAATTTATCCCTATTGAGCGAGCCAATGGCGATGGTGGCGAGGCAAAACTCCCTAAGATGATATGAGGAAGAAACCTTGAGAGGATCCAGACTCGGAAGGGAACCCGTCCTCATCTGGGTAACAACGGATATTGTGAATGTAAAAGAAAGTCCATTATGGTTTTAACATGAAGTCTGTTTTGTTGAACTAGTCCACTAAAGAAGACCTGAGTGCAAAACCGCATGTAGTAATTGCAGTCTCAAGGCCATAGCAGCGACCGTAGTCCCAGCAACCACAATGAGAATGTCCATGTGGAATTGAGGTCCAAAACTTTAGGGTCCTTTTGATTAACGCAGCAATTGCACATGCTCATGTAGACCACGCACTTACATATCCCATTCTCAAAGCCACTTCTAAGACAATTTAAAGTATGATTTGTACCAGAAGTCGTCTTTACCTATGAATCCTATGTCCTGCGTCTAGTCTCCTGCTGCCTGAAAGCCTCTCTGACATACTGTACAGCCTTTCTGATCATCCATCCAGCTCACACAGTATACACATACCTAAATCAGATGACACACACCTCCACTATGTGCCACAGTGCTGGCTCTGAGATAGACAGACAGGTTAGTCAGACAGCCAAATCAGTGATCGATACAGTCTTTGTGCCGGTTCGTCTACACACGCAGAGAGACTACAGGAGCTGTCTGGTGCCATCTCACACTAAAGTTTCTTCTTAAAACACACAGACACAACACACCCATGAGTTATTGAGTTGAGGGTCTTAATGCCGTTCCATCACTGAGGTTTTCTTCTATTTTTGGATTCATTTCATGAGTGAATTTGTTCATCTTGGCTATCATGTACATCGAGCAGACACGACTAAAATGTAAAACAACAGCTGATGTACGCAAGTCGATAATCTGAACAGAATGTTATTATTCAAGAGTCTTCTGTTAATTAATTGTCTCTAAATGCTCCTATATTAATTACAAAAGGCTTTGCACACCACTGTGCTGAAATAACATTCCTAATGAGAGCTCATCCGTGCTAATTGGATCGTGCTTATTGTGTCATTATTTTCCCACTCTCTGTAGTTTTAACCTTTCATTTCAAACCAATTACATATAAATTACGGTCAACATTTAATGTGGCTTGTACAGTTAAAACAGTAAGATGTCTTAATTACCAGGATTCAAATATTTCGATAGTCTCATCTGGTCTTAAAATATCCCCAAGATAACAGACATGTTCCTTTTTCTTTTCTTTTTTTTTTGTTGTCGGGGACGACATGACTACAAAAACAAACAAACAAACAAACAAACAAACCAACAAAAAAACACACACACCAGTTATCTATCATAAAGTAGCTGTGCATACAGAGCACCTGTTAGTCCAGTCCAGAGAGCACCCACTTGAATCAACCCTCTCCATGCTTCTATAAACACTGGCCTAGTAGTGTATATCCAAATATTCTTCTCTCAGCACTCAAAAATGCAAGATTTATAGCTCTGACTATGGACATATGGATTGATATTTGTAAAACCAATGGAGTGCTTAATCGCTTTGGTATTTCTGTTGGTTTAGGGAATTAATGCCTGCCTCTAACAATCACATGTACAAAGTGTATAATCATATCAAGTCCATCATAATAGAGTAGAGCAAATTATACGACAAAGAAACAGAGACAGAGCGAGAGAGAGAGAGAGAGAGAGAGAGAGAGAGAGAGAGGGAGGTTAGATTAGTCTTACAGGTTATAGTAAAACAGTCTGCAGCCTTCAAATGGTGTGACTTGTGAGGTCAAGGCTAAACCGTCGAGCCCTGACCCTACTCCCCTTTCCAGTGAACAGCAGTCTGACATTTTCAGGTCACTCAGTGAAAAACAGCATGGTCTCTGTTGTCTGCTAATTATTTAGTTAAGGTAACCTACAGTCAGAGACGATGACATCGTGTCTCTCTCTCGCTCTCTCGCTTTCTCTCACCCACACACACCCACCCACACACATACAGATCTCCCAGTGGGGGTGAAGGGTGAAGGACAGTTACGGTGGTAGGAGAGGAGAGGGGATTTAGTTAATAATTCAGTGTGGGGAGCTGGCTGGGGCCTGGGGAGAGAGGGCAAGGAGAGCTTGTCAAAGAGTCAATCAAAAAGACCCTGAGCACACTGAGGTAAGGTCCAGCCACCCAGGTCACGAGCTGCTTGTCCACCAAAAAGCCCCCACATACACTGCCTTTCAGCAGGGGTTCAAGAGAAAGGTAGAGAAAAAGAGAGATTTTATATATACATGCAAAAGAAAAAATAAACACCTACGTGCTTTGGGGGTTTGACTACAATTGCACAAGCAATCACAATCACACCCTCCCTTTCCATGTCTCTGCCACCACAATTTAGCCATATTAGAATCAGTTTTCCCAGAGGGCATTTTGCATGAAGCTGTGAGAACAAGCAGTGGACTAAAAGGCTCTGCTCCTGATGATGGACGCTTTATTGAGCAGCAAATGCCTTGGTTATACACAAAACAATTAGAAGGGGAAAAAAATACTTCAGATAAACAATGACACTATTGTAGTGACAGAGTGACCTCAGTCAGCTGAGGTCTGAATATCTCCCTAACTCAAATCCTAATCTAGCAGGGCCAAAGTAAGAAGCTAAGCCCATAGCCTAAAGCTATACTATTGTTTTGACAATGCTTCTTTGGAAATTCATATCCAGTGTTTTCTATTTCACATCACTACTGAAATACACTACTGAAATACTTGCTACTTCTTCATGGAAGTAGTACAATTCTATTGGAGCAGCGATTCTTAGACGTTCATGGATTTTCATTGACTGGAACGTCACATCTATGTGCAAAAGCACTATATATGCATTACAATATCCTTGACACTGACCCATCACCACGCCCACAACATCCCCGCTCACTGTCCTCTCTCTAAAAAGTTCCACTCCAAATATACCCAAACTTCCTTCTTAAGCCTTCCTCCTAAATTTCTACCATTTGCATCCTTGGTTGCCAAATACTTTGCCACCTTCTGTGAATCTAAAGCCAGTCCTTAAACCCCATTCCCAGACATCTCCTTCAGACCATCTCCCCCCCACTCATCTCTGCACTCACAATATCAATACATTCAGCCCATTACGATCAGAGAACTAAAGACCCGTCTCCCTTGTCTCCAGTTTTCATTGAGCGCACTGTCTTCCACTGAACAACTTCTTTCCTTCTTTCCGATACCAACCAGTCTGGCTGCTGACAAGGCTTTGGTTCTTACACTGCTGGATCTATCTGCATCTTTTATTTATTCCATTTTCTCCCAATTTGGTCACTCATTAATTCATATCCCCTATTTAACTCTCCCCTATCGCATGACAGCTACCAACTGGGGAGAGTAACATGCTTCCCTTGAGACGCCCATGGTTGGCTAGCATCTCTCCAATCAGCAAGGGAGAGAATAGTGGCATCCTTCCCACCCATAAAGTAATTTTGCTCTCTTGGACTCATGGCCTTGAACAAACATGGCCTTGTCAGGATTCAAACTCATGCTCTCCCAATAATAGGGCGAACACCTTTCCGTTACACCTCTCAGGAGCCCCATCCGTCACCTACATGGACATAAACATCAGATTCACCTGACCTCCGTCTCCAATCCTGGCACAGCAGGAACTGTCATTAAGTCCTACATCCCAAAAAGATGTCATAATCCAACCCAATATCACTGTCAAGCTTGGATCATTGTCACTACTGCCATCGAGGCCATCACGTTACCCCAGACATCCTTCATGGAGATATCTCGATCTTGCAGGTTTCTTTGGTGTAATATCAGAACTTGGAATATGTGACACAATTCCTCATGCATTTTATGTGACACAACTCCTCATGCTCCTGGTACGTCAGAGGACATATCCAGCACATCTGACTGGCGCTTTGATCCAAAGCGACTTACACTTGAGCAGTTGAGGGTTTGCTCAAGGGCCCAACAGTGACAGCTTGGTGTTGCTGGGATATGAGCTCATGACATTCTGATCAGTCGTCCAGCAGCTCAATGCCTGCTACAACAGCCCAATGTCACAGCTCCACCTCTGCCACTTTCTGTTGCTCAGCCTGTAGATGATTCTTAACCCTGTGGCAATACCCCCATCCCCCCACCCCTGTCCCCACCCCTTTACTCCCTGTAAAGTATGTGCATCAAGATAAAGTCCTTTATGCTTGCCTACAGAGGACGGCTTGCTCACTGAGTAGTGTACCATGTATCGTTTTGTGCCCTCAAACAGCTAGATGCCTGGATTATACACTGCCTCAGGTCACTGTAGATAAAAGCGTCTGCAGAATGAATAACTGTAATGTGAATTTAATATCATATCACAGATGATTAATATCATGTATTATAATTTCTTTCACACAATCACACAACTAGGTCCCTTGTAGTTTCCCAAGCTTACTGGTAATAAAGTAAATACTTTCATCTAGAAACAGAGTTTCAGTGTTAAACAGCTCTGGACTGTGAATACAGTTAATCTATTAGAACGGTATGACTAGAGTAACTCCATTAGAACAGTGGGAGTATAGGCAGTCTATTAGAGCGCAAGCACAAAGAGGGTGTCAGTGATGAATGGTTCGAATGCAGTGAGGGAGATAGAGAGGGAACTGTGTGCTTATCGAGCCTGTTGGGCCCTGGATTTACAGACACCCCATGACCTGGATCGAGTTTGAGTCTAATGACCTTCAGCCCTCTCTTAGACACGCGCACGCACACACACACGCACACACGCACACTAAGAGGCAGTCTGATTCCTACATTGGAGATAATGGTGTTTTTTTCCAGGTGAGTGAGTTGCCATTTCTTGTTGAGGGGAATTAAGATGTTAGGCTAAATGAAGAGCGCAACACTGTTAACTGCCTCTTCTCCCACACACACACACACACACACACACACGGACCATCCAACTGGAACAATAATTGGCAAACCCACACAGATCACCGATCGATATGGTTAGAGAGCAGGAGTGTAACGATGTACCAGTATGATGGTATAGCATGGTAAAGAAATGTAAAATAATGGTATATGATTGTTGTTATTATATTGGTCTTGATGGCATCCAACACTTGTTAATTGTTAAAAGTTTACATGCGATATTTATATTTATTTACTCACCACATTCAGCACATTAAAAACTATTGAACTCCATGCCTTTCTTCAGATTAGTTCTCAATCAACTATCAGGTAAATCTAAGTCTAATGAAAGCAAGAATCTGTGCCTTTACAAAGCCATAATGCACACATAAGGCGGTAATTAAAGACTGTAATGCTGGCATATGACCGAGCCACCATTACTTAATGATTTTAAAAAGAAAATCCATGAAGTATAATGAAAGAATGAATACCTCCACAGTAGAAGCTATTAAAATAAACAGTAATAATAATATTTTCATTTCCTCGTTTAGGCAGAACCCCCCCCCCACCCCCACCCAAATCCTTGCTGAAATCAGTCTGTGCAGCGTTTTGGAGCAGAGCGAAGCGTGTCGTATAGAACATGTCAGGCTCTGAAATGAAGCCGTTTGAGTGCATACTCTTTTTCCCGCTGGCTGCACAGCTCGCTCTGGCTCAGCGCAGACACTCAATAGGCACAAAATGAACGGCCTTGTTTTTCAGCAGCCAGAGCCGCAGGCTTGAGCATCCCCCGTATCGGCACAATAACACAAACATGTCATTATCAGCGCTAAAGATATGATTAAAAGAGCGCTCAGGCTCCATGCAGCCCAGTGCTACGAAAAAGATCCTCACTCCCAGTGGCACTTTAACATGGGGCTTGGGGAGTCCATCTCTCAGCCACTCAACGAACACAAGTCCAGCCATCAAAAAGAGTCGGAGGTACAGCGAGAAGGAGAGAGAGAGAGAGGGAGAGAGAGAGGGAATAAAACTGAATGAAACAAGCAATGGAGAGGCACTGTGGGGAGAGCTGGTTGTTGAGAGAGGTAATAAAGCACTCATTCCAGGTCTCTCCCTCCATCCACCCCCACTTGGGACTCAGGGCTGGAGAGCAATAAGAGAGAGAGATAAAAAGAAAGAAAATGAAAGCCTTTTTCTGAAAGAGTGGGCGAACAGAACGTGTACACACAGATGCTTGCTCACACACAGATACATTGGGCTCCCCAGTCCCGAAATGAGATAGCAGCCTCCTCTTGAGGCATGGCTAGATAGAGTGGAGGTGTGCACACAGAAATGAAGGCAAACTAAAGAAAACCATCATATCACTTCCTCTAACCCATGAAGGAACCCTGTGGACCTTTGAGGTAAAGCCGTTTAAACCCCCAGCCCTCCCATACTCCCTTTCCATCTATCCCAGCTTCCACCACATTCCCAAATTCCCATTGCCCCTCTCAACTTCTTGGAAGACTGCTCCCCATTTGCCTCTCTCCTCCTCGTCTTTATTAAAAACAAACAATCCAGGGCAGCCAAGTCACTTCTGCTCAACTGCAAAAAAGTCCTGGATGTTGAAATGCAGTGTGGAAATGTGTTCATGTTTCATTGTAAATTTATGAAGTCTCCGAGCATACCACCTCTCACTGGGGGGGTGGGGGGTGGGGGGGGTGTTTAAACAAAAGGAGTAGGCAGTCTAGATTAATATCATTTCACAGTGCTCCAATTGCACTAACACTTTACAGTACAAAAAAGTGGGGGGGGGGGGGGGGGGGCGTAGGATTCTGCTGCCTTTGATTCTCTGGGACTTGTTCGGGAGAGGACTGTGATGTCGTGTAAAGAGTGTAAATGCATACTGAGTATCTCTTTATTAATTTATGTGGAGGAAAGGCACCTGTCATGTCTTATTAGAGCAGCTTGGGACATGGTAGGAGAGAGGTGAATAGAGATCGAGCATTGTCTTTGACTTCTTCTCGACAGGTTTGTTCTAATACATAGCAGGGGCAACTGTGCAGACTCATATGGATCTTTACCAAAACTCTGCTTTGATTTCCTACCTTCATGTTGGTCTATTTTCAAATTTGGACCGAAAATGTAAAATGGGAAATCTATAATAAGAACTCCAACCTTACGTTTACACTAGCATGTGATAGGCAAGTGTTCATTTTCTTTTCATTCTATGTAAATTAGATATGGTCCGGTAAGTAACAAATCCAAATGATTGGCTTAAAATGATTCCACAGACCAATCCTATGGTGCGTGTGGTCCAAGCCACTTTATTTCCCACCTAGACTTAGTTCCCATTTACTGTTTAACATGCAAAAATGGAAGAAAAAATTTTGAACCGTGCTTTCATCGGATCTTTTCATATTCGACCTCTCATTAAACGTTTATAGAAACATTAGGAAGAAAAAACAAAGCGTGGAGGAAGTAGCAAAGATTGTTGGTGCCGCTGGAAAGTGCGTGTAGCTAACAGATTTAGCTGCTATATGGCTACTACTATTTCTTATCAGAAATCTGTTCCGCCACACACACTAGTGACGACAGTTAGTGGTTACTACACACCCACAAGGGACAAACTACAAGCCACACAAGCGAGTTGTCTCTTGCTAGTGTGAATGTAAGGTAAAACGCGCTTGATGTGAAAGATATCTACATTTATGTGGAAAAAGAGCTATCTATCCATCCATTTACCATACCGCTTATCCTACACAGCGTTGCGGGGAGCCTGGAGCCTATGCCAGGGAATTCGCGGCACAAGGCGGGGGACACCCTGGACGGGGTGCCAACCCATTGCAGGGCACAATCGCACACAATTTGGAAATCATCCTACAATGCACGGCTTTGGACTAGGGAGGAAACCGGAGTGTCCAGAGGAAACTCCCGAAGCACAGGGAGAACATGCAAACTCTGCGCACACAACCTGAAGGTGGGATTCGAAACCCCAACCCTGGAGGTGTGAGGCAAACGTACTAACCACTAAGCCACCGTGCTGCCCTGTGTGAAAACATCGAAACATCAAATTCATCACAAAAATTTATAGGAACTAAAAAGATTCTTAATTGCTATAGATTTCTTATACTTTAGCACACAGCATCTGGGTTAGTCTGAAGAAGCACTTCAGCCAACTGGTTCAGTTAACTCTCCCACAGAAGTAATGCAGTCAGTGCCCCTGCACTGCTCCAGTGTGCGGAGCTGTTAATTAAATCTATTCTAGGTCACAAGATAAATAGCTGTGACTCTAAAGTGTTAGCCCCACACCAGCAAAGAAAAAATAATAGTGCTTTTCACTGGATTTGATGGATTTAAATGAAAACCGTCATTAATAAAGTCAAGCGGTTGAGGGTAAAAGTACACTATTAATAACAGTGCTTTATGACTGCAAGGAATATTGTACATAATAACACACGTCTATGACTACAAAGGGGAGGGGTTTGGGGAAAGGCAAGGCAACCCAACAGGACTGTACAGGAGCATGATGTACAACACCTGTGGGCTGCTTTATTATGCTTAAACTATCTGAACACACAGACTGGAGGGGAAGTCACCTAGTCATTAACAGGTTTACAATTACAGACATGTGACTTTACCTATAGACTAGTCGGCTTGGTTTAATATTGGCTTAGCAGTAAACAATACTGGCTTCCAAAATAATTGCACTTTTTGAAATTATATTCAAAAGAAGTCAGGCTTTAAAGTGTTCAGATAAAGCTGGAACACTAACTCTAAGGAGCAGTGAGAGAATGAGCGAGAAATGGCCAGAGAGAAGGCAGCCTGATACATTTTAATAGAAAAACAGTATATCAATTTAAACAGCTCCAGTGTCACCCCATCACCCTGCCTAAACCTGCCGGCATGCCACCCAGCCAATCAAAGCTCTCCACCAATTCATTTAAATAAGAGAGGACTTGGCCGGGGGGAGAGTAAATGATGAGGCGACATGTTACGCTGATTTATATCTGGAGGCAATAAAAGAAGCATTTCTGTTCCTGCCTGTTTAATATGCGAATATGCAGGGCTTCTCTGTCCTGACAGCCCGTCATTAATAAAACCCTTGTAAGTGAGCAAAGATAGCAATATTTCATCTTTATGAAAATACATGATGATAGTTTTACACTGTATAATTTTGAAACTGGTGCCAATGTGCCCTCACAGGCCCAGTGAGAGTGTGATCCCACAGCCATAAGTCAGACAGAGGGACTGGCCCTGGCGTCTTCGCCTGCAGAAACTACTAGCCTGCCAACTCATGAGATAGACCTGCTCAAATTTGGACACTTACTCATCTACTGGCTCCCTGCATTAGGATGTAAACAGAGAACACTGGAATTAAGCACCATAAATCCTGGTAGTGTTGGGTCCGAGTCCACCTTGGTCAAGTTCGAGTCGAGACCAAGTCCTTAACCAATTGAGTCCGAGTCCAAAAGCGGCCGAGTTGGACTCAAGTCCGAGTCCTTAATGGCCGAGTCCGGCCGAGTCCAGAAAGTAATTAATTTGAAAAAAGATTTGAAATTGCAATTGTGAACGCAACACTGAACTGTTAAATTAATATTTTAACCTTCACAAACCAATGGCAACATACATGTAACAAAAAATACCACTATTACATCTTACCGTTGCCATTAAATATTTTTATTTCATGTCATCAGCACCTCAAAAAAAGGGGATATAGAGGTATATGTAGAACTTTTATTATATTATAAGTGTATGAAAATACAAATGAACCTGTTTTGTTATTGTATCACACTATATTGTGTCCTCCAGTTCGAGTTGATATTTCAGTGATTTGATGCGTCTCTCCCACAGTTATATGGTCTGAGAGAGAGAGAGGACAGAGTAGAGATACATTTAGCAGCAGGTCATAACAACAAGCTTCATGCTTTATTACTGCTTTTAATCTGTCTATGAATGACAACAAACTCATTTCTGAACACAGCTCTGTTCTTGTAACTTTTTTTCATTTTAATTCCTAAAATGAAAAAACAAAAAATCCCTATCAGCAGGGTTTATGATATTTACTACATTAAGAAGTACATTTCACATTTTACATGAAATTCAAGACTGGAATCACCAAATGCTAATGTTTAGGGGTGGGAGATATGACTACAATCTTATTTCACCATAACGATATGTTTTCTCAGGTAGGTCTATCAGTATTCATATAAGAAATACTACTGAAATGAAATAAAGCAATTAAATGTAAAATAAAATCGACTTCACTGTATGACATGTACAGTGATTCTTATTAAATTTACTGAAGTGATTCAGTCAAATGAGTGAGTGAGTGATTTTCTCTTTGTCTTTTGTTGTTTGATTAACATTAATGACACAGACAGCAGCAGGTTTATTAGACTGCTGTCACTTTAAGACCTAACGCACAGATCCATTATACTTTACTGACACACCTCCGATTTTTTTCCCAACTGTTTACATTCACTTAAGACATAACCGACTGTGTTTGAATGAATACTCAGCCAGACCAGCATTTTGACATGATATGTGTGTGTGTTTATTTGACCGTCCAAGCATAAGCCGCTAAAGAAAACTCAATTCGCTGAACTGCTGGATGTCCAGGTGATGCGCCGAAAACAATGTGGGCTTTATAGATAATTGGAGTAGTTTGGAGGGCAAGGCTGGCCTGTTAGGGCGGGACGGTATCCATCCTACTCAGAAAGGTGCTGCTCTCATTTCTTGCAGCATAGCACATAGTCTCAGAACAGGACTAGTTAATCTGTGACAATTCAGAGCCAAGGCCAGGGAGCAGACAAGCAGGCTAAACTGACCGTCTGCTAGCTGCACTGAGTCGTCACCTAGGTTCCACAATATCAAGACTGTTTCTGTTCCCAGAGCTAAGCAAAAATTTAGAAATACTCTCTTTAAAGTTTGTTTTAGTAAACTAATTAAAATAAAATTAGATCATATTGAATGCACAGCTGGCACCTTTGATCTGAAGCTTGGACTGTTAAACATTAGATCTCTTACGTCTAAAGCACTTATTGTTAATGAAGCCATTACTGATCAGGAGTTTTATATAATGTGTTTATCAGAAACTTGGATTAAACCAAATGAGTACATAGCACCAAATGAAGCCAGTCCTCCTGGATACAGTTATATACGTCAGCCCCATCTAACTGGCAGAGGAGGAGGTGTCGTACTTATTTATAATGATAATCTAGGCTTCAAACAAAAACCTAGTCATAAATTCAACTCTTTTTAAATTCTTTATACTAGTTTAACATATGTAGTCACAAAAAATATGTCTACCGAGTTGATTCCGCTGATTATTATTTACAGACCCCCAGGGCTATATAATGAAAACCTTGGTGAATTTGCAGATTTTATCTCACACCTGGTTGTTTCTCTAGACAAAGCTTAATTGTTGGTGATTTTAATAACCTGGAAGACCCTCTGAGAACAGCGGTTGTGTCCATTTTAGATTCAGTAGTGGTCAATCAGAACGTAATAAGACAGACTCATAATGGTGGTCACACTCTTGACCTGATATTAACATACGGATTAAATATAGAAAATACAGTCACACTTCCGCAGTCTGAAACTATCTCAGATTATTATCTCATCTCATTTAAATTGCGTATTGAACATAATATTTGCACCTTGCCACGCTTCCGTGTCAAACATACATTCACGTCAGCTACTGCACCGAGTTTTATCAACAACCTCCCAGAGATATCAATTATAACTGGACCACCGATCCCAAAGAACTTCATCAGGCGACTGAATGCTTAGAGTCAACACTCCACTACATGCTAGATATCTAGCTCCACTTAAAAGAAAAATAATTAGAGAGAAAATGCTAGCACCCTGGTATAACGATCACACACGCACCTTAAAACAGACCGCTCAACAATTAGAACGTAAATGGCGCCAAAACAAATTGGTAGTATTTCAAACAGCATGGAAGGAGAGCCTACTGAACTATAGAAAATCTCTTAGTGCTGCTACATCAGTCTCTCTCTCCACCCTAACTGAAGATAACAAAAATAATCCTAGATTTCTATTCAACATAGTAGCAAAATTAACTAGGAATAAATCCACCACAGAAACTTGCACATACATTATATAGCAGCGACAATTTCATGAATTGTTTCACTGGCAAAACTGAAAATATTAGACAAAAAATTCAGACTATTAATTTTAAACCAGACAGTCTTATAACTAACCCTGTAGATGATAATATAGCAATATCAGATCAACAATGTTTTACTCCCCTTAGAGAGACCAAACTAATTTCATTAATCTCTTCATCAAAGGCATCAACTTGTATACTAGATCCCTTACCTACATGTTTCTTCAAACAGATTATTCCAGAAGTAATCAAACCCCTTCTAAAAATAATCAATTCTACCCTTAGCGCTGGCTATGTACCTAAATCATTTAAACTATCGGTTATTAAACCCCTGAATAAAAAACCTGACCTCGACCCGTGTCAATTGTCCTATACTAACTATCGACCAATATCAAATCTCCCCTTTATCTCCAAGATCTCAGAAAAGGTTGTAGGACAGCAGCTATGCTCATACCTATATAGGAATAACATTCATGAAACATATCAGTCAGGATTTAGACCTCATCATAGCACAGAGGCAGCACCAGTTAAAGTAGTAAATAACCTACTACTGGCCTCTGATCAAGGTCGTGTCTCCTTACTCGTGTTGCTTGACCTTAGTGCAGCTTTTGATACTATAGATCATACTATTCTCCTTGATAGACTCCTTGATCGTTATCAGTTCGTAGATGTAAATAGCGACTTCTCCATGCATACCGAGGTTAAATTTGGTGTTCCACAAATTTTGTGTTTAGGCCCACTGCTTTTTGCTTTGTATATGCTACCTCTAGGTGAAATTATTCATAAACATGGAATTAGCTTCCACTGTTATGCTGATGATACACAGTTGTATGTTTCAGCAAAGCCAGAGGACAGACAGCAGCGTAATAAAGTTGAGGAATGTGTAAAGGGCATTAGACGGTGGATGCTTATTAACTCCCTTCTAGTTCATTCTGACAAGACAGAAGTACTTCTAATAGGACCACATGCAGCTAGAAGTAAGCTTCCAGATTACATAGTAACTCTGGGTGGCCTTTCTGTTTCATCATGTGCAGCAGTAAAAGACCTTGGTGTGATTATTGACCCCAGTCTTTTATTTGACGCTCAAATAGATAAAATTACTAGCATAGCCTTCTTTCATCTCAGAAATATTGCCAGAACCAGAAGATATTACCACATCACCCCTATCTACGCATTGACTCCCAGTAAAATTTCACATTGATTATAAAATACTACTATTGACCTATAAAGCACTAATGGTCTCGCACCACAGTACCTTCTGGCTCTCCCTTTTAGTTATGCTGTCATAGCTAGTCTTGCCGGAGTTCCTGCTTGCACTCACGCAAAGTACATTGTCCTTAACCATTACGGGACAATTAGCATGCCTAATAATCTCTCCCGCTCTTTCCCTCTCTCTTTCTGTCGAGCTACACATGATACTCCTGAGATGCCAATGATCCTGACCCCTTCTACAACGTGATGAATCTCCATCCTGATGCCCTACTTCTGGTTGAAGTTCTCATTAATTGGAAGTCACATGCTGCTGCTGATGCCCCACATGGTGCAGCCTAAAGATCACTGAGATTGCTCAGGAGGGTACCACATAAAAACCATGAGATGGCTTTGGACCTCAATTCATATGAACAGTTATGCTATGATGCTATTATAGGACTATAATTGCTGTGGTAGCTTTAGCACTGCAATTCCCACAAACAGTTTTGCACTCAAGTCTCCATCAGTGAACAGTGAAGTTCACCAAAACAAACTCCATGTAAAAACTGTAATGAATTTTCCTGGTTACACAACTGCACTATTTGAGCATGCAGTATTAGCACATTTATAGAAGGGATTTCTTTATAATCGCACTATCCGGTGTCACCCAGATTATAGATGGGTTCCCTTTTGAGTCCGGTTCCTCCCAAGGTTTCTTCCTCATATCGTCTCAGGGAGTTTTTCCTTGACACCGTCACCTCTGGCTTGCTCATTAGGGACAAATTCATACATTTAAAATCTATATCCTGAATTTATATATTTCTGTAAAGTTGCTTTGGGACAATGTCCACTGTTAAAAGCACTCTACAAATAAAACTGAATTGAATTGAATTCAGTACTCGCACGAGGAGGCGGCTTTCTGTGCACACGTTTCAAGTGTGTGAGCACTTGTTATCATTTCTTTTCTTGTTATCTTAATTTTATGTTGTTATTTATTACTTTATCTTTCTTTTCATGTTACACATGACACGGACTCGACTGTACGAGTTCGGTCATAATTGGACTCGAGTCCGAGTCCAGGATCGAGTACCCCAACTGCAATTGCACTAAATGTTTACAATAGTCAAAGCGTGCTAGAGCTTTTGAATTTGTAGCATTACATAGGCTCAGGCTGAAAAGCCCCGTGCGTTCTTTAATCTTACCAACAATTTTTTTTTCTTTTATATTATGACAGCTCTGAGAACACTTGCAATGGCTTTTAGTCTGATGTCAAGGAGATGTGCCATTTGAGAGTGGGTCCCAAGTCTACCATTATAATCTGTAACTGCGCCCAGTCTCTGCGTGTGGGAGGACACCCCCTTAGGATAATCAGTATTGTCAGATGCAAACTTGGCCTCTGTAACAAAATATATTTAAACACTGACAAAATAAGGAAGGCATAGCCAAAAACAAAGCCTTCCTTTTTTTCTTATAGTGGAATACCCCAATTTACGAAGCTCACCGTATCCAAGTCCATACAGGGGTGGGGGGGATGCAATCAAAATCTCACACTATTTAAATACAAAATTGGGACATCAAAGAAAGACTGATTCAGAAATAATTATTAGGCAGATGGAAGACAAGCAGAAAAAGAATGATAAAATGTTAATTAGTCTCTTGGCTAGTTGGGTCAGAGTAATGAAAAAGCCATTTTTGGTTAGGGGTGTGAATGTGTCCTACACATTTCCAGTTGAGCTGTCCATCCTCAAGCGCTCCATTACCCTACAAGCAAAAGAACTACCAATAAAATTCAACTGTTTTTAGCTTTATTGTGTTTAGATTAGTGAAAGAATGGAAGCGCTTGGTAAAAAGACAGTACAAATCAAATTTTCTCATCTTAAAAGATTATAAAATGGTTTGCATTTATAGTATCATTAATGTGCAGTTATAATGAGTGGAACTGGTCAGTGATTAGTGGTCAAGCTCTATTTTCTCTATCACACACACACACACACACACACCAAGGAATATCAGCAAGTACAGAATGGTGGTCTTTGTTTCAGAAACCGGTTTTGGAACCGAGATAGGCGAAGAGCCTCTTCACACGGAATGATGCTTAAAGATTGAATTTAATCAGACCTAAGAAATAACACACCACTCATCACTTCAGAGCAAAATAAATAAGGCTTATTATGAGGATAATAGTAGCTTAGCTGCAGGGGAGAAGCTGCCATTCTACCTGATGGAAACAACCTTCATATGGAGCATGAGTAATCAGTAAACATAAAGAGAGGAATTTCTTATACACACACAGTCATGTCCTGCTTTAAGGCACACAAGAGACATGTCGGTCTCATATTAAAACACATGTTTATCTATTAAAGACATGACACCCCCTGGTCATTTGGGACAAAGGTGCAGGTCTCAATAAGGTGAGTCTGGAAAAGCACAAGTTCGAGTAAGGGTTCCGCTTGTAAGGGTCACAATATTTCTTACATATTTACAACCCCAATTCCAAAAAAGTTGGGACGCTGTGTAAAATGTAAATAAAAACAGAATGCAATGATTTGCAAAACTCATAAACCCATATGTTATTCACAACAGAACATAGAAAACATATCAAATGTTTAAACTGAGTAAATGTACCATTTTAAGGAAAAAAAAAAGACTCTGCCTCTTTAAGCTACTCTTTTTATACCCAATCATGTTACTGACCTGTTGCCAATTAACCTCCAGCTGTTTCTTTTTGGTAGCACTTACTTTTCCAGCCTTTTGTTGCCCCCGTCCCAACTTTTTTGAGACGTGTTGCTGCCATCAAATGACCTTAAATTTTCTTAAAATGGTACATTTCCTCAGTTTAAACATTTGATATGTTTTCTATGTTCTACTGTGAATAACATATGGGTTTATGAGATTTGCAAATCATTGAATTCTGCTTTTATTTACATTTTACACAGCGTCCCAACTTTTTTGGAATCGAGGTTGTACATTTTGCATGTCACGCAACACAAATTGCAAAACAGTCTCCCAGTTTTATTCAGGCATTTTACTACTTCTGTTACCATACTTAGCAGAGAATTAGTCCTCAGTCTTTCTTAAAATATGAGGCTGGTCGTACTCTGGAAGCGACTCACACAGAGCTAATAAATGGATGGCAGCATTTTCATTGGCAGCACTCAGTGAGGTGTAATGAAGAGAGAGAGCGGTCTGATGAATTCACTGGGCCATGGGAAAACGTCAGTTCATTCATTAGGAAAAGCTCCACCTTGCCCTCTGCTATTGAGCCATGGCTTCCACTTCATACAGACGGTGGCCTTTATGCTACCTGCATACTCATCACTGGACACTTCAGCAACAAGGACTCATTACCTATATATTAGCACAGCTGCCATTTTACATGGTAAACAGTGAAGAGATTTCTTTTTCAAACAAATCATATTCATGTCAACAAGCGGTCTGTTGAATCTTTCAATGCAAATGCAAATGTACAAAATCTGAGTACCTTGCCTGCTGTGTGTGTGTGTGCGCGTGTGTGTGTGTGTGTGTGTTTAGGAGCCTGGAGCCGATGGGTATTAGGCAGATGAAGTCATACAGGAAATCAATGCACTATTGAGAGCAGAAAAATGCAGCGCCTGAGGATAGGCATATGCAGCATTATAAATGAATGTGCATATAGAGACAGCTTCTAATGAGGCATTGGGGAGAAAGAAACAAAGAGCAAAAGAAGAGATGGGGAGAGAAGGAGAGACATAAAGACTTGTGTGGTTTTAGTCCCAAGCACAATTCTGATTTACTGTAAATATTCATCAAATACATCCATTCATTCATTGATCATCAGTAACTGCTTTATCGTGGTCAGGGTCGGGGGAATTCACAGCCCATCCCAAACGCTGAGCACAAGACTGCAATTCGGCATGAATATCACCGCAGCAATGGGTCAAAAACTATAAATGCTACAGCTAAACTATAAACGTTGGCAGGTCTGTCTCATAGTTGGTTTGGGAATATCTGGGAATCCCCGAGCAGGGCCTGGAATCTGTGTCTGGGGATAGAGAACTCTGGGGTAACCTACTAAACCTGCTGCCACTACAACCCCCACAAGGACAAGCAGAAGGAAAACGACTGAATGATGAATAGTGCCTTATTGCAGCAGAAACTGATTTGCTGCGTATATATTTAACCTGTTTCCTGTTTTGTGAATCATCTTAATTCAATCATCAAACAAATATTTTCACTTAGTCTTACTGTAATATTTTCATTGCTTTTGAAAAAAAAAAATTCTTCAAGAAACATTTCGAAAAGACAGTTTAGAACTATGCCTAGACATATATCAGGGCTGTGATTCTTTCACTACTGGTGTCGTAGACAGCAGGGCTTTGGAAACTCTATTGAAAGGCATTTCAAGAATGTGTACGCAGTGGCTCCCTTAAGCGAGTCCATAAAGGAGCAGCACCGTTCTACCACTCTCTATGCTAATTGTTCACACTTGTGTATGTTATTATATTCTATTCCAGGAGTGATAAAAAGATGAAGTCTTTAATTATTCATGGCTCCTTCACACTGTGGCCAGATTGACAAAAATAGACCAGATCACACAACTGTACCATCAGATCTACTTTGTTAGAAAGTGGTATTCTAACACTCTCTAATGGACCCCTGGGAGGAGTAGGGCATAGGAACGTACATGATGGTGGATTGGCAACAATCTGGACCCGTGAGCTGATTTGAAGATGGACAGAAGCGTATTGGGATTAAAGGACAGCGTTCGGTGTAGTACAGGTGTGTGCGGAAAGAGAAACGTGCTTCTACGGCCATGTCTCAAAGGCATACGATGTCATTGGGCATTCCTATCACACGTTTCAGCAAGGAGAAAGCCATTATAATCAAAAACATGGTTCAAGGATACAGCTCCTATTCCCAGTAGTGAGCTACTGCGTTGACACCATGATGTCCCCCTCTATACGCAGACACAAACACATACACACCACCAGCAACATTGGGTTTAACATAATCCAGACATAATGGTTCTACCCAGTGGCTCATTTGAAAGCCTAAAGCGGGATGATGGGATGTGAATATTTTCTGCAAATTTACCTCAGAATTACCTGTGCAACAGGGAGATACTTAGCCACTTATCCATTAAGTCAAACAAATACTTGCTGCTTTTTGCTAGCGCTAGCACTTTACTTTTCCATCTCTTGTTCAAGGGTATTGACGTGATAGATACAGAACGGGGTTTGGGGTGGGGGTGGGGGGGTAACAAGCATAGATTTCAGCCATATAAAACAGCCTTCGAAAGTTAATTGGTTCACACTAGCTTTGAGTAAAGAATATAATGTTAAATAGTCAGAGAGGTAAAAAGCTTATGCGATGGTCTTGCCTGTCCTTTGTTCAGTAATGGCTAAATATTTAATGTTCGAGGGGTCCTGAGATAAAAGGTAACATGTTGTCAGTATCACTGGAATAACTTCAAAGGGTGTAAATTATGCATTTCCTTTAGCAGTACAAAAAAGAAATCAAAGAAGGTAATGAAGATTAAAGTTTGGAGGAGTACATACGCAATGGTGCCGAAGGAAAAGAAAGAGCTGAAGGGTCCTGGTGTGGAAAGGTTAATCTATTTTGATTGTGCTTTATCTTATTAGACCTTCATTGTTTTAATTCAATCTGTTCCGCCATTCGTATATGGTGCAGGAGTTATTGAGATGGAGATTTACAAAGCAGGAAGGCAGGAGGCCATTAAATCACACAAGCAATTAAAAGAACAACATGACTTTGATGAGCACTCCTACTAAAGTGGGCCACGGTGAGCTGGCCATGAAAGTCGAGCTGTTAACTGTGGTTTTAATTGAAGTTGAATTGGTGCTGGGTTTAACTGTAGCTCCATATGAGCGGCACTGAAGTCTGAGGGATGGGGAAGGAGCAGCGAAGGCTCATCATGTCTCTACCAATTCACCATAAGCTGACATATGGTCATCATTACTAACCTTTCATCCCCCATGCTCACATTCATTTCTAAATGATGGCCTCAGCAATTTACTGTTTAAAAACACAGGACAAGCCAACTGATCAAAGTCTGGATTACCTTACACATAAAAATCTTGACTGCACTCTTGCCTTCACCTTGTGGTATAAAGACGTCGTTGTTTATATCCAATAGCATTTGCTTTCAAGTATACATCATATGGCCAAAAGTTAGTCACTCCTTTGCTGCTATAACAGCCTCTGCTCTTCTGGGAAGGCTTTCCACTAGATGACGCGTGGCTGTGAGAATTTCTACACGTTCAGCCACAAGAGCATTAGTGAGGTCAGGCACTGATGTCAGGTGAGGAGGCCTGGTGTGACGTCGACATTCCAGTTCATCCCAAAGATGTTCAGCGGGATTGAGGTCAGGGCTCTTTGTAGGACACTCATTTCTTTACATTTACATTCATGGCATTTTGGCAGACGCCTTTATCCAGAGCGACTTACATTTATCTCATTTATACAACTGAGCATATGAGGGCTCAGGGCCTCGCTCAAGAGCCCAGCAGTGGCAGCTTGGCAGTGCTGGGATTTTAACTCATGACCTGATCAGTAGTCCAACATCTTACCCATTGAGCTATCACTGACCGAGTTCTTCCATTCCAACCTTCTCAAATTATGTCTTCCTGGACCTCGCTTTGTGCACAGGGGCATTGTCATGTTGGAACATGTTTGGGCCTCTTATACTGCTATAGCATGCAAAGACACTCTAGACCAGGGGTGTCCAATTATCCGGAAAGGGCCGGTGTGGGTGCAGGTTATCATTCCAACCAAGCAGGAGCCACACCTGATTCCACCTGTTTAATCAGTTGAACTTGGTTTTCAGTAGACTCAGGTGTGGTTTCTGCTTGGTTAGAATGAAAACCTGCACCCACACCGGCCCTTTCCGGATAAGATTGGACACCCCTGCTCTAGACAATTGTGTGCTTTCAACTTTGTGGCAACAGTTTGAGGAAGGCCCACATATGGGTGCGATGGTCAGGTGTCCACAGATCTTTGGTGAATGGTCTGCATTTATATAGCGCTTTTATCCAAAGCGCTTTACACTGTGTCTCATTCACCCATTCACACACACACACACACACGGTAGCAGAGCTGCCATGCAAGGCGCAAACTTGCCATCGGGAGCAACTTGGGGTTCAGTGTCTTGCCCAAGGACACGTCAATATGTGGAATCATGTGGGGCTCGAACCACCAACCCTAAGATTAATGGACAACCCGTTCTACCACCCGAGCCACAGCCGCCGCATAAGGGTGTGATGGTCAGGTGTCCACAGATCTTTGGCCAGATAGTATGTTTCACTGAGCATCTTTCACGAGTCCTCATTTACAATTGTAAACAGTGTTTCAGAAAGATTAATATACATCAGAGAACAAACAAGAGAGACTTTTTACAGACAGCTATTCGATCGTTCAGTTAGCTCAGGCTCCAGGTCTTCATATGCATCCCAGCATGGCAAAAACCCCACACATACCTCTAGAAGAAGCTGAGAGTTCAAACCATGAATGTCAGAACATAAAACTCCACTGCCAACTCTGGTATATGAAAATGTGAAAGTGAGAAAAAGAAAGATAGAACAAATGTGAAGGAAAGAGAAAGCGTGACTTGCAGATTATGAGTGTGTGCGCTCGTGCACCGGAGGTCTCCAGTGTGACGTTAGGTACTATGATCCTGTAGTGTCTATCAGCGCTCCATAAAGAAAGTCACCACCATTAGCATGGTGTCAAGTGGCCCTAATAGTCCGATTTCATTAGAGTCAATGGCGGTGAGAGGAGCCATTTGGAAAAGTCAGACAGCCAGCGCAGCGCCATCCTGCTGCAAATTACAGACTGGAGCTACTCCGTCAATGGAGCCACACACAGGACACAGTGAGAAGATGGGCCATTTGACCTAGCATGAAATTCCCTCCCCACCTATAATCAGGAACCCACACAGCACTTTGTGGAACACTCTGTCTCATTTTGATGATGTCATTTCAAGACAGTCCTCAATGCTAGGTGAGATGTGACACACTGCAGAAGCGGTGGGGTGAAATACTATATTACCCTGCTATTTCATTACCCTTTTAGCTGAACATAAGGCTATGGATGATAGCACACTGACACATTAGTTCACAATTAAGTGAGGAAAAAGAAACGACATCAGCAAAAACAAATATAAATCCTAGAAAATAAATCCTGGATTGGAAGAGGGGGGGATTGTCCAGGACAATAAGGGGACGATAATAGTATATATGATAGATACATACATTAGTGTTATGGTAAATAATTCACTGAAGATACTTCTTCTGTTTACTTATCTAAACTATTTCTGTCTAACAATTGACAAAGCTCTGTCTGTTGTTCATCCCATTGATCAAACGTGTTTGAACGTCGATGGGCTGTGTGCAAATATGTGCGACAGAGTGCATGTGAACGGCTTTGTGTTCTGCTCGAGTGTATCGACGGGCTGCTCTATAGACAGAAGCAGAGACAGATGCTCCTCTAATGTAATAGTTCCCCTGACATCATCAGAGAAATGAGTACGTTCAAGTAAGAAAAATGAACCATACAGAGCAACTCGGCTCTTCAACCGCACAGAGCTTCTTAGGCAGGCAGGCAGGTAGAGTAGCATCCTGTAAACGCAATCAAACCTCCATGCTAATAAGGGTAAATAAAAATAATAATAAAATGACTAATGGATCAAGAATCATTTGTGAAAAAATATTAAGAAGAATTGTTACAGGGACACAAAAATATATTTAAGCAATTGAGGAGAAATGACATGAAAAGAGCGCAGTACGGTGTAACAGTAGGCAGAGAACAGCTTTAAAGAAAGGGCTTTCTGGAGATGCACGCCCTCTCATCTCCTCATCTACCTCTGTACAGATTATTTCTATGCAAATGCAGGCAGGCAATGAATTAAATCCAAAACCGTTTGTAAATTCCACTGAATTCCAATTTCGATTCAAGTGAAAACTGCACAAGTCTGCAGCCACAGCATAAATATTCACCTTTATTTACCGTGCACCACAAAAACATACAGCTCCACGCGAGTGTCGAGAAATGACTAAAACATGCAAAGATCATAAATCTGATTAATAAAATGAAATAGAACTTTTGCAAATGCACATAATATTGTACACACCGGCTTAGCAGTCCAGTCTTTATCTACTCCAAAACAAACAATGCCTTATTAAACAGAGCAGATTCATTATTGGAAGATATTCGATTATGGCTTATAGTACTTTAATTTCTCCTTCCTGTTTTAATCTGAAGCCTGTACACAGCATTGATTACATAAGCTTTTATTTTTTTCTCCAGAATTGACCATTCTGTAAATGGCCCCATATTATCACTAAATGTCAGGGTAATTAGTAGCACATCTCATTACATCATTTTCTACATTTATCTATAAGAATAGGGGGGGGGGGGGGGAGAAAAAGTGAAGAACAGAGAAACGGTCTCCAGCTAGGCCGGTTTTACATGAATAAACCGGGGATGTAAGACATTTATTTAAATATGCAGTGTGATTAGACACATGATTAAATCAGAGAGACGAAGTCGGATGTACGGCAGAAATGGAAATGTCCGGACCTGTTTAAATATGCATCAAACATGATCTTAAATCACCACTAACGTCAAAGCGCTTTCCATTTTATAAATAGAGGATTTTTCATGGTGTGTGTGTGTGTGTGTGTGTGTGTGTGTGTGTGTGTGTGTGGGTGTGTGTGTGAGAGAGAGAGAGAGAGAGGATTTTGACAGAGTTGATTTTGATTATTATGTTAGTGCTCTGCTTCATTACCAACATGAAACAAATCTTTCACATTATTTTCTAAAAGGTAACAAATAACCACAATCACCACCGCAACAAACCGTCATCTTCATCATAATCATGCTGCATCTCATTTAAAACAAACCTTTTGTGTTTGGTTAAGAAAAAAAAAAAAACATAAGAAAAAAAGAAAGCGAATGAGCTCGGTGAAGGTGGCGTGTGGTTATGCCGTGCTGTGCAGGTGTGTGTGCTTTGTGAGGGAGGAGACTGCAGATGTACAGAATTAAGTGCCAACTCAAAGAAAACTACTTCCGTAAGCACTCGCAAAGTCAAATGTTGCATCATTTGTGTCTGCCACAAAAGATCTGAGCACTTTTTTTTTTTCTCTCTAAAAAATGCTAAAGTGTACACATGCATGTACAATAACTGTGGCACGCTCGAGTGGGCAAGCAGGTCAAGCGCTCAGCGTGAGCACAGATTGAGAACCTGCTGCCTGGCCGTGGCACAAAAGTCACAAGGCAGAGGGATGCGCCAGATAGAGGTAACTGCTTTAACACACAAAATATACAGCGAAATGTGATGTTGCTGAATTGGTGCCCTCAGATTAAAAAAAAAAAAAAAAAAAGTCTCCATCATTTTATCATAATGTTCCAATATAAAGAAATCACAACAAGCAGACTTTTATATTAAAGGCAATCAAAATGACTGGCATTTCAAATTAATCAAAAGTGACAGACATTTTCTGGTACAATTCAAGGAGTAAGAAAAACAGCAATGCGTGCAGTGATTCTCAAGGCACAGGCACATACCTCAATGCCCTTTTTAAAATACATAAATTAATTTTATATACCCCAAAAATACCCCCCCATACACACACACACACACACACTCACGCCATAAAGCATTTAACACAGTATGCTTGCTTTTTCCAAACTTCCAACAAAGAAGTGCATTGCAAGCTTTCCTGTTGAATTAATCTTTGCCATAAGAAAAAAAAAAAAAACAAACAAAAAAAGATTCAAAACCATTTCAAGAGTCGTTCTTGCAATCAGTCAGTAAAATTTTGCAAGGGGAAATTCTAAAACACACAGCCGGTGCTTGGAGGCACAATAGAATTTGTTTTCATTTGCATATGTATAGTATAAACACTGAGAGGAAGGACAGGGCTGGTTTTCAAAAGAAATCAAACACACAAATACTGAAAAGAATCACGAGAAAGATGAAAGGGAGGGGAGAGAAGAATCCTCTGTAAACTAGGAACATTGTAGACATGTTCAAGAGAAGTAATAAGCTATGCAAATCTCTCCTTCTCTCTCACTCACTTTCTCGCTTTGTCACAAACATCCGTACACTGACTTCCTCGACTAAATTGATTTCTGGTTTTATGGTGGAAGATTAGAGACAAGAGTTGAATAAAGCATGGGGGCGGGGGAGATATGTTTGGATTTCAAAGCTCCAAGTTCAATATTAAACTGTGTAATAATTTAGACAACACACATATTTCCTTTCCTCTCTCTGTCTTAGCATCATGAGGCCACACTTGTTTCATTTTGAGAGTGTGTGTATGTGTATGCGTGTGTGTGTGTGTGTGTGTGTGTGTGTGTGGTTCGAGGACCAGAGGTGGTGGCAGCTTTGACAGCTATACCTGTCGCTCTAAAGGAACACCAGATAACCTTCTGTCCTAACAGACTACTTTCAATAGTCTTCCATTTTCTGTTCTCTGACACACACTCGTGCTTTTATAGACGTGCAAAAGAGGGAAAAATCCTCTCCTCCATTCAGCAGGGCATAGTCACACTGCGTTGTGCATCAAACACATAAAAAGCAATTAAATTGATTCTTTTTCACCTTTTTTCCCTCCCCTATTTTCTCCTGACCAAGTCTGGGCAGAGTGAGTATTCAAGCCCAGTCTAACCTTCGTTTGTGTACTTCCTATCTGGAAGAGGAGCTCTAAAAGAGGAGGTAAAAGGATCTTTATCAGCGTGTGAATTAACGCTCAAAGTCCTCCATTTGGAAAGTATATAAGGCCAATCCATTAAAAGGGCTGAAAAAGGGGCCTGGCAAAGGGACACCTTGAAAATGAAGAGAGGACCTTGCAGCTCCACGTGGAAACTCCCTACTGCTGAACCAGCAGTCTTCAGAGAGCGAGAGAGAGAGAGAGAGACAGACAGAGAGAGAGAGAGAGAGAGAGAGAGAGAGAGAGAGAATGAGAAAGAAAGATCACAATCACACTAGCACAGAACGGAACAATTATCTCCTAAGTAAAGGTCATTTGCGTCAGTGTAACAATAAAACTGTGGAGAGGAAGTCACCATTGATATTTACTGAGCACATGCAAGATATTGCATTGATTGTCAAAAAAGGGGCACAATATTTTATATATATATATATAAACATTAAATTAAGAATGGATTAAATGTTATGCCATCAATCTATACTCAATAAACCATAATGACAAAGTGAAAATATGTTTTTAGAAATGTTTGCACATTTATTAATAATAAAAAACTGAACTCTCTGGTTTAGATCACTATTCAGAGCCTGTATTCAGTACTTTGTGGACTTGTGGAAGCCCCTTTGGCAGCCGTTACAGCTTCATGACTTCTTGGGTAAGCCTCTTCAGGCTTTGCACACATGGATTTGGGCAGTTTTTTCCCATTCTGACATGGAACATACTCTCAAGCTCAATGAGACTCGATTGGGTATACTCATCTTTCCAATTTATTAGGAACACCTGTGCATTTATTCATTTATCCAATCAGCCAAACTGTACAGGTTAAGATTGGAAAAAGACCAGGGGGTGTTTATCCAATTTTCAACTGTCCAGTTCTGATGAGCCGGTGACCTCTGTAGCCTCAGATTCAGGTTCTTGGTTGGCAGAAGTGGAACCCGACATGGTCTTCCGCTCACCCGCCTCTAGGTTTGACCTGTTGTACAGGTCTAGTATGCTTTTCTGCTCACCACAGTGGTAAAGAGTGGTTATTCACGTTATAAGTTGCCTTCCCGTCAGCTCGAACCAGTCTGGTCATTCTCCTCTGACCTCTCTCATCAACAAGGTGATGCCACCTGCAACGGACTCTCATGGACTATTTCTTGTTCTGCGCACCATTCTTTCTACATTTCTAGAGATCATTGTGTGTGAAAATCCCAGGGGATCAGCAGTTTCTGAAATAATCAAGCCAGCTTGTCTTACAAAAACAGCCATGACACAGTTAAAGTCACTGAGATCACATTTTTCCTCCATTCTGATTTTTGATGTGAAGACTAAATGAAGATCTTGACCTGCATCTGCATTATTTTATAAACTGAGCTGCTGCCACATGATTGGCTGATTGCATAACTGTATGGATGTGCAGGTGTTCCTATTTAAGTTGCCAGTGAGTGTACTATATAGTATGTACAAAAAAGAATATATATTTTTCATATACTGTTTTGTTGTTTAATAGTGTGCTTTCTGTACATTCGGGGGAAAAAAATAGCTCACACGTGAACATACACACAAAGAGAAACAAACAGGTTTTCTTCCTCCATGGTTCATTAATCTTGCTGTAAAGCCTGTCCTCAGTAGGGTTAGCCCAGGTGAGTGAGGGTTGGCTGGGGTAGGAGCTGAGGCGAGTCCTGAGTCTGACGCAGCCTGCACGAGCAATACCTAGGGGCAGAGGGTCACGGGCTAGGTCAGGGCTGAGCACCCCGTAGGGGGAAAATGAAAAAGAAGACTGGCCCAGACGAGGCAGGATTAGGCTAGGAGGCTAAATTAAGAGGCAGGAGTGGAGCACTGAAACGCACATCACCAGGAGCACATGCCTGACAGGATGATGTAAAAGGGAGTTAAAGCATAAACGAGACCTTCAGAAGAACTCTTAAACCCACTGACCGGAGAGTGTAAAAGAGCACAAAAAGACACTTTTACAGTTAAAAATGTTTTAAAGTAGACAACACAGCTGTTATATACTCGAGGAACTGACCACTCTACGCTCACAGATCCATATTTTTTCTCTCTCTGTGCGTCCTGTGTGTGGGACACCATTCAGTTGTGACCTCACCGTTATCAAGGGCAAAAGCGGCAAAGAGAGTGAGACAAAAGGAGAGAGTCTCCCCCAGGTAGCTCAAGTTTTTCACGCTTAGCTTCTCTCTTTCGCTACAGAACAACGAGCGTCTCTGTCTTTTTTCTTCCATAGTTCATCCTTCGTTCAAAGCTGTACTCCTGGAGCCTCGAACACTCAACCAGACTCCCATCACTCTATTCACCTCTTGTCCAATTAAAACTGCTCAAAATCCCCTCCTTGTATTTCTTCTTCTTCTCAGATTTCTCATATTCATATTTAATTGTCCTTTTTTTTTTGGTGTCTAAAAGGCTATACATTATATTCTGCATTGGGATGGAGACAGAACAGTTGGACAGCAGGGAATAGACATGTCCCCTGGGCTCTCATGGAGGGAAAAAAAGAAGCATGGTGTCAGTGTATGCACTAGAAAACAGAGGATCGTACACACTAGGATTGTTTTTCATTCACCGCACTTTCTCACACACCATGCTTCAACTCGTTGACCACGTTCAGTTTTTATAGGGTCAAAGCACCTGTAAAATGACAGCTGTCAGGAATCAAAGACTCACTATCTATTTGTCTCGTGAATTATTAAATAAATAATAAAACTAACGTAAAATGCTCCATCCATACACACAGACACACACATACTGTAATGCTTTACTATCTTTGTGAGCACTTTCCATTAATTTAGCAAAGGAAAGCTGTGCCTAAACGTAAAGCTGACCCCAACCTTAACCTCAGTAACCAAAATGTAATATCCATCCATTTTCTGTACCTATAAAGCGTCACGGGAAGTCTGGAGCCTATTCCAGGGAACTCGGCGGGGGCACAAGGCGGGGGACACCCTGGATGGAGTGTCAACACATCGCAGGGAACAATCGCACACACATTGATTCGCACACTACGGACAATTTGGAAATGCATATCAGCCTACAACACAACAATGTCTTTGGACTGGGGGAGGAAGCCAGATTACCCGGAGAAAAACCCTGAAGCACGGGGTGAACAAGTAAACTCCGCCCACACAGGACAGAGGCGGGATTCCCCCAACCCTGGAGGTGCGAGGCAAACCTGCTAACTACTAAGCCACTGTGCCCACCCCCCCCAAGTAATATATAACAACATATTTTGATTCTTAGCATTTCTAAATAGGTTCTAGGTTTTCTAAAAATGCAACTTCGTTTTGAAAAACTAGAAGAGTGAAAATATTTTCTTTTGTGAGGACCGGGTGAGTGTGAGGACATATTGCAGTACTCTACGCCACACTGAAGCCATTTAGTCCTCTCTGGTCCTCACAAAGAACTAAAAACCTGCCATGTGTTCACATATGCACACTAAAGCTGGGTGATATGACGATATAATACCAATATTGTGATAAATTACATCACAATGCACGTTTCCAAGATATCATGGACATTGTAATATGCTTTTTATTTTAAAAGTATTTAAAAATAAATTACAGGAGAATTTTGTATTTAATCTTTATAAATATTTTTTTTTAATCTTTTTTCTTTTCAGTGGTAAATATTTGACTTTTTTTTAAAGTAATGAAAATGTATTTGTATTTTTAAAAATACAAATAAAAAAAATAGTAGTATTGCTACTAGTAGCGCATTGCTAGGAAACGGTTAGCAAACCAAAATATTGTGATTCATACTGTACTGTGCATCATAAAAACGGCTTTTGTAATATTTCTGTCGTATTGCACACTCATAATGCACACTGTAGAAATATGGAGATAGGAGCGGTGTGGAGTTTAAAGGGGTGACAAATCACCCCCTTAATCTAAGTGCAATCACTCTTGCACTCTAGTATGCACTTTGTAACAAGTGTACACTTCACCAGATAGACGCTGTCTCCTGCCATGGTGTCATCACGGCTGCACATGAGAGTGAGACAAAGTGATCAATGGCAAGAACAAGCAAGAGCGTGCATTCCAGCCGGTTAAATCTCTTTCTTTATACTCCTTTTTCTGTTCCCTTGAGATGCATGGACACACTCCTCTCTAATACACTCCTCATACACTGTTGATCTTCTTTACCACACCAATCTGAGAGGGTTTAGGTGTCCCAAAGCCACATGTTTTACATGCATTACTTACTACAGACACACAGAGGTGAATAATCTTCTGATCACCAACACAAGGAAACATGTGCGTCTGCGTGCACCAACACCCTCATCTGCGCACGCATTCTTCCTCTCTACAATCACACTTATTTACTAGAGCCAAACTGTTAAAGATGTTATGATAAGACTCTTTACTCTTTAGAACTTTAGTGGCACACCCATCAAAAAAATAAATAGTACAGAGGGATACACTGATGTTCAACCCAGGTTAGTAAGTAATAAAATGTTCATACACACACACACACACACACACACACACACACTAAAGAGCACTTCCTCCCTTGTGCATATGCTGTTTGAAGAATCAAATCCTCCTCATTATAGCACGTGTACGTGTCTTAGGGCAGGATATCCCACTCTCGCGGCATCATACCGACTGTGCTGCTCATGTCTTATGCATGAGGCCACGTCTGCGGACAGCTGCAGAGCGGTCCAGAGCCCTACACACTTTCATATTCTAATGCGTAGAACGGAGAAGGGGAAATTGCATTTCTAAAGCCCCTGTACTACAGGGCATTGGGCCCAGTGCAGCCAAAACATAAACATGCTCGCTGGTCAAAGCTTCACTGCCACAGAGCAGAAATAGCATACATACAAAATAGTGGGCTAAATAGGACAGCATGGCAGACTCTGAGTGGGATAAAAGCTTGCTGAGGACAGCAATAAAATAAAGCAAAAGGGATTTCAGACTTATTGAAAGAGGCTGGGAGGGAAAGAGGTACGCGAGGGGATGCAAGAAACAACACAAAACAAAGAGTCTGCATTGACCATTGTCATTTCACAAATTATACGACAGTTAGTTCCAATCGCACAATCTGATTTCCTATCTGATTTCTAACCGTGCTGTTATACACACAGTCCCCCGTGCCTGTTATAAAGGGCGCAGTGGTAGCTCAGTGGTTAAGATGTTGGACTACTGATCAGAAGATAGTGAGTTTAAATCCCAGCACTGCCAAGCTGCCACTGTTGGGCCCTTGAGCAAGGCCCTTAACCCTCAACTGCTCAGTTGTATAAATAAGATAGAATGTAAGTCATTCTGGATAAGGGTGTCTGCCAAAACCCATAGAAGAAATGTAAACAATAACCTCCACTCTTCTGGGAAGGCTGTCCACCAGATTTTGGAGCATGGCTGTGGGGATTTGTGCTCATTCAACCACGAGAGAATCATCAAGGTCAGGCAAGGAGGTCCGGGGTGCAGTCGGCGTTCCTCCTAAAGGTGTCCAGTGGGGTTGAGGTCAGGGCTCTGTGCAGACCACTCGAGTTTTCCACTCCAGCCTTGATAAACCATGTCTTCCTGGACCTTGCTTTGTATACATGTGCACTGTCATGCTGGAACACATCTTTGGGCATCTTAGTTCCAGTGAAGAGCGATTGCAATGTTACAACATACAGTGACATCCTAGACAATTGCGTGCTTCCAACTTTGTGGCAACAGTTTGGGGAAGACCCACACGAGTGTGATGGCCAGGTGTCCATAAACCTTTGGCAGTATATATAGTGTATATGATAACATCACATTTCTATCACTGTATCATTTTGCAGACCTGGGATTGCTACAGCAAGCTGTGTCGAATCATTAACCATACTTTAATAAAAAAAAAAAACATTTTAATGTATTAGCATATATAACATAAGACATACTGTATATTTATTTATCTCTCTCCTGCTGTTACTATGCTTCATGATTAGTTAAAAAGACCAAGACAACACTGAAACGGTCACAATCGGATAATATGTATATGTGTAAAGATAAACAGTCTGCTATTTCTGACAGAAGGCTAATGTATATCGGTGCTTGGCTGTTTAAAAGGATCGTTTAATAAGCCTGTGAACACTTCCTGAATGTTAGTAATCAACTATTTGTGTGTGTGTGTGTGTGTGTGTGTGTGTGTGTGTGTGTGTGTGTGAATACTCTATGTTCTATAATAATATTTAAAATTTTAAAAGCTGTCGGTTTAAATACGACAAGCCTGGCATGCATGGGAACGCCATGAAACTCTGAAGGGATCAGTGCTCTGGGCAACAGACAGACTAAAACCTGCGTAGAATGAGAGCAGTACAGAACCTGAGGGAAGACTATAACTATTACAACCTACACTGTCTAGCCAAGTTACTCAGAAAATCAGGCAGGAGGAAGAGAAGAATTAGCTAAAAACAATGAGACAAAACCAGCAAACTCTTTCATTCGCTTCATTTCATTAACACATCTGGTAACGGAAAAATGTCACGCAGTTTATTCCTATGAGCCATGGAGGGGGAAAAATACACAAGCAAAGAACAGAGATTATAATGAATAGCTGTATCTATTTCAGCAGGCTGCAAGAGAAAGCACCTTTTGCATTTTATACAAAAATATCAAATTGAATCTTCTTAATATTGGGATTGCACAAAACATGAAAATAAGCCTGAATAAATATTACAAATGGATAGATTTTACATTGGAGAAATTTTTTTTAATCTATCTAGTTTATGTATTAATGGAACTTGGTGACAGATGTAATATAAAACACCAAACAGATAATGTCACCCCGCCCCTCCCAATTTATCTTTCAGATTAATACTACATTATCATTCACATTCATGTCTATCTACACCGAAAGAAAGCCATAAAACTGCTCTAGTCTGAACTGCTGGTGATGATGCAGAGTGCATTGTTCATATTAGTGAAAACAAACCTTTTAGACACATCGAGATCAACTAATACGTTCTAAATGCCCAATTTTGTGGAATACATGCATCTACATACTGTAAATGCTGCCGCCCATCTTTCCCCTCCATGGTGTATTCAGTGTAACGCTGAGCGGTACTGCTCTGTTCCTGCATTTCTAAAGAGGGGAACTATATTCCGCCCACGTTACAAAGGTCCATTATTGTAGTATCATATCACAGTAGGAATAGAGTGTCAATAAAGGCAGACAGAGAGAGACTTATTCTCCTAGATAAATCCCTGCAATGGGAAATGATCCGCCTCTCCGCAACACTGAGGTGAGTGCCAAAATAGAGGAGGGGGAAAAGAAAAAAAAAACAAAAGAGAAAGATCACAGAGTCGTTTATTTAACCTCTTGCACATTCAGCGCTTAACTGCACCTTATACACAGATATATTAATATGGTATTATGCACAATAACAGTTTTATGGATTTTAAATGGCCATCATTTACCAACACTACGCAGCTATCACATGGAAGGACAATTTTATAACCCCTAAATGTAAATCTTTCTCTTTTTCTCCCATCATCTGGTAGGAGGTACAAAACATTAGAGACGTTTTATTGATGCACGAGTCTGACAGATGGATATGAATGATATCAAACAGAAAAAAATCTTTAATGACGAAAAGATTTGCAACTAAAATCAATGATCAGTCTTGCAGTAGGTTCATGTGGCGTTATGGAAATGTATTTAGTGACTCGAGAGCGGCACACATATAAATAACCTGATTATTTTCCCCTATGGGTTACTTTACAATGTTTTTTGAAGATGCAGAGGGACAGGGTAGATAATGTATGTGGGCAAAAATTAAACGCCAGCTTTTTTATATTTTATAATGGCAATGTTTTGCTTTGTTTTACATTGTAGAAGTTCATACAGCAGGAAAAAAAAAGTACAGGAGTGCCTATACTTTTACCTTCATTAAGAAATCCAGATTCAATTAACATGCAAATTTTAAAAAGGCCCAACCCTACACAAATCCACCCTCTTCCCGAAGTTTAACGTGTGTAACGTGTGTAACGTGTGTACATTTTATAACAACAAAACAGCTCCGATGAGATCTTCAGTTTTCTACTGAAGAACAATTGCAGTGCCATCTTTCACGCTTTGACACACTCAAAATTTCCAGAAAGGCTTTGATCATCTACTGCAGCATGTCTGAAATTACAACAGTTTTTCTTGCTTTGAATGTGAAAAATATCCTATTATTATATATGATAAAATATATTATTAAAGAAGCCTAGTGGGTTGTTTTTGTTTTTTTTTTGCTATGTAGGCCTGTTTCAATTCACGAATGCAGATACCACAGCTCCTTTATCACATGCTGTTACCATATGGCAACGATTACATTTGACCATTTAATACTCAAAATATATCAACAAATTTAAATGACAAAAAAATAAACGTTGTCTTATCTCAGATAGCGTTGCAATTTTTTTTTCCTTTAAGTAATTTTTCCTACATATTGACAAATTAGTCACATTTTGAGAGTCCTCCTTCACCATGCCATGTGATTGCAGAAAAGGACATGCATACAACACTTCCTGGTCATGTGACATGACTTTTTTTTTTTTTGTTATGTCAAATTTAAATCCCCCTTTTCCCAATTCCATTAGGAAAATAGTAGCTTTGTATTACTGCCTTTCAAAAAAATGGACATAATTAACACCATACAGTAAAGAGTTAATTAAGGTGACTTTAAATAACTTTTGAAAATAGGTTTAATCAGGAAATTCCAAACACTCTTCCTAGACTTTTAGCTAGTTTGACTTCAGACTGAAATCTGTTTTGTTTTGGGTGACAATTGAGTTGAATTGTACAAGATTTCCATATAAATTGATCACGGCAGATCATTAAAATCTGGTTTCATGCATGTATACTCAAAATGGTGGCATATAAAACTGTGAATTACAGAATCCAAGGAGATGACCCAATACGCATAACACGTATAAGGTGTATAGG